>NW_024962255.1:8027121-8210982 GCF_019238085.1 Lagopus leucura | reverse complement strand
GGCGGTTATATAAACACCCGCGCGGTGATGCTCCCGCGCCGGGAGGGGACGCGGCAAAAATCGGGGAACATCGCGGGGGATTCGGGGCCGCCCCGGCCTCAACGCTGCGAAAAGCCGAGGGGACGGGAGGAGGGGGGGGGGGGGGAGCAATACACAAACAAATAAATAAATAAATAAATGGGGTGAATAAATGAATGGGTAAATAAATAAATAAATAATCCAGTGCCCCGTAATGACGGCAGCGGTGACGTCAGCACCGCGCGGGGCAGCAACAAGTGCGGGGCGGGGCGGCACCGCGGGGCCACACGGGTGTGCGGTGCGGGACCCGCGGGGCGCCGATGCGGTGGGCACGCGCGGGCTTCTATTTGTTCATTTGCGCTGTCTCTGGGGGTAGGGCCGCTCCTTCCCACAGCACGCACGCAAGCGGCAGTTTCCATCTCGCACCCCAATCCCTCCGCTCCTGCCCCAGACCGCGGCTGACAGCCACGCGCCGGCACGTTGCGGTGCTACCGAGGCGGTCGCACACTGCGGGGCGGCACCGCCTCCCTCACCGCTCTGCCATCGGCTCTACGCGAGTTTCGCCCCTCCCCGAGCCGAAATAAACTAAATCCTCGCCTTGTTTATAGCAGAAGTTGAAATTCCGCATATAATCAAAAGTTGGATTTTGTCCTGCGGGTGCTGGGTAACTTCATATGCATATTTTGTAACTTTTCTCCAGCCAAAAGAAACGTGCAAAATGCCGTCATGTTTCTGTGCTCCCCTTGGAACATACCTTGTGCTGAAGCTCCTCATGAGGGCTGTTTTCAGTGGGGAGAGGGAAGAAGGCACCCGGTGTGCAGGGTCAGTGAGCAGCCGTAATGCTGCACCCATGGCAGCACATCATGGGTTACAGAGAAAACGGGATCGGGATCAGACAGAGCGGAGGCTGGAAATGAATACATAAAAACCAAAATAAGACTGCTCCTAATCAACAAAGCCGAATCCCAAAGCATTTAAAGCATCAGTTCATTAAATAACTTCGTTTTCGTGCCTTACAATTAAAAATACTTGTGGCTAAGAATGTTGGGAGACGTGAAGCAATTTGAACCAAAGTCTTCTAAACCCGTTTTCATACTTGGAACGGAACCCAACTGTGATCCAGTCTCAAACCTCATGTTTGCATGCACAGGGGCCAGGGCAGGCAGCAGCATTTGCTGTATTCCAGCTTGGTGTTTGCCACTCGGGGCTCTCCCTGCTGGGCTCTGCAGCGGCTGTGGGCACTGTGGGCAGTGGGGGCTGCTCAGGGCCAGCTCTGCACAGAGCAGGGCTGGGGTGGCTGGGGCAGTGCGTGCCCGGCTGCTGGCCGAGATGCACCTCTCAGATGTTGTTAATTGAGTCTGATGAATTTGGCTCCGGAGGGACCTATTACAGCAAGAATACAAGTGACATCAGAGCCGTAACTCATACGAATCAAGTCCCTGAATTACATCTGAAGGCAATATGAAAATGCACGTGGGACTGCAAACGGTGTCAAATAACTCTGTTGTACCTTATTAATACCACCGAGCTAACAGAAACAGCCATGTTATCACCCTAATGACATTACACATGTGTAATGCACACACACACAAGCGGGCTGCGTCACCACAATGCCATCACTCTGCTTGCAGCCTGAGAAGCGTGGTGACAGAGCACTCTCTCAGGTCTGATGGACCCTGGCTTGTGGCAGCCTTCTGCCCGTAATGGAGGCAGAGCTGGGCCGCAGAGCCCCATGGCTGGACACCTCGTTGCCCATCCCGGTTGCCCCTCCTCACTGTGGTCCTGCAGCAAGGCACCAGTCCATCCGCCTGCAAAGTTGCCTTTATCCTGAGCAGCATCTCTCCAATGGAAATGGTCCTCCGTGCAACCCAACTGGTTATTTTTTAATCGTAAAGCTCGGAAAGGAATCTTGTGTGCGAGGGCTTCAGATGTGCTGTGCTTTATAATGCTGCACGGGTCATGCACACACATCCCACATCCATCTCCTGTCAGATCATTTACCTCGGCTGCTTTCAGTTAGAACAGCCTATACACACACACATCCTCACATGGGTGAGCTGCTGTTGTAAATACTGTCCAGAGAATGCCAGCCTGTGTTTGCCCACGGTAGCCCAAGCAAGTTGTGGCTCTCAGTGTGCCAGACCTACATCGATCTCAATACGTGACTGACCTCCTTCCACTCAGCATGCCTCAGCCAGCACGGCATGTCTTCTGCCTTTGGTTTTAATGAACTGTCACTCCAAAGAGGATGGGTGGCCGCCAGTGCTTGGGGAGCTGGGCAGGGAGACCACAGCCCAACCAGGTGAGGGATACCCTGGGCTCACATCTGTTACTTCCAGGACATCTTTGCTTTGCCCAGTGCCCAGCAGCCCCGCGGATAACACGCTTGATTATTCAACCATGGCTTCCAAAGAGTGCAGCTATCTGCCATACCACAGTCTTTACCTCACCTCCAGCTCCTCCCTTCTCTGCTCAAGTGAGCCCTGCATGCGTTGTTGAAGTACAAGCATCCCCGAGGTCTAACTGTGGTGGATCCAGGCCTCTGGGGATGAGATCTTTTTTTTTTTTTCAAATCCTCTTGAGAAACAGATGCTTTGGCTCATCTTCATTATACCTACTCTGATTTATTTTAATTGCTCTGGGTATCCGGAATACTACGATTGCATAATCTCATGCATATGCCTTTAAAAGGAAGCTTGGCTGTAAGACCGAGAAGGCAATGCTACGTACCAAAAAGGTACTATGCAAAATCTAACTTATTTTGGAAATCATTGGAAAGAGTTCTACTGAAAATTCACGGGAAAACGTATGCCACATTTGAGTGATGATTTTGAGAGGTGCTTTATCTAGCTTTTGGATAGAAAGGGCTCTGAAAATTGCATTCCTCCAAAATGTTCTGTCCTCCATGCCCAGAATGGAAGTGCAGTGGGTGGTAGCGATGCACAATGGTGTTATGGCCCTGGGGGCAGCTGCAGAGCACTGTCACAGGACTGCACAGAGTTACCTGAGTGCCACCTCCTTCTGATCTGATGCCATTTCATGAAACACAAATTTTGTCTGCTTGTAAAAAAAGCCTGCACAGGCTTTCTTGCAATTAAGAAAAAAAATAAGGTACTTAATAGTTCGAACTATAGGAAAAAGAGTTTGTTTTGAAGTCATGTCAGTATGCATTATCTGTTTTAATGCATTGCTTTTCTGGAGAGAGATCCATATCTTACAGCTTTCTCTTTCTGCATGTTTTTTAAGTATCTCTCTTTGAACAAATTAATGCCTGCCGTAAATACTGTCCCTGAAGCCAGTGGGGGAGAACTATGAAAGAATTTAACCAAAAATTTGGGAAAAAAGAAACAAAGACAAAAAATACCTTTGGCATATTGATATGCTTTCCTGTCTTACAGGGAAAGGAAATGCCATGGATTTGGTAGGCTACCTACGCTGTATTCGTTATTCAAAACCATGAGCTGAGGTTTTATCTTGCAGGAAATACATTAGATCCATCCCCAACAGCCCTGCTGTCCACAGAGAAATGTATCTGTGTGACCCGTGCCTCTGGATGTGCAAGAGGTACCATAGGGGTGTTCAACTAAATGGGCTTTGCACAACACTGAGATAAGTAAGCCCAATAAATTTCACTGGTGAAGGAGGATATCCCTAATCATATCTTATCTTTTCTGGTCTTTAAGGGGAACCATGAGCACGTTTCCCTTCATTTCACTTATATCATTTGTGTGGGATCAAACTGGATTCACGTTTATTGAAAAGGACAGACCCAGAACTGTAGCCAACACTACCACAAATACAGGTGCTTTGAAAAGGGACATGTAGGATATCCATGCTAACATTGCTAGTTTTTCCAGAACAACCAAGTTTATTAATCCCCTTGCAGCAAATCCAGTGCATTCTTAGTGGACCTGTGGCTGCTTTGCACAGCTGGGTCATGGGGAGCTTGAGGAGCCCAAAGCTGCTGTCCTTGCAGCGTGCAGCACAGAGCTCTGAACTGTGGGCTCTGACCTATGCTTGGGCTTCTGAGCCCCTGCTGTTGGACTCCTCAGAAACCATCACAAGCAGCAATAAGATGTGTTGTGAACGGCAGCAACACCACCATTTAAAGGCTACACCTTTTAAACACCCACAAATTTACTTCAGGTTCAGAGGCTGTAATGAGATTCTAGTAGGGAGAACGAGCCCACAGAGACTATCAGGAATATTAATGTTATCACAGAAGTTTATTAGTGCCTGCACATCTAGAAGTGCGTAAGGAAGCCCTTTGGGTTTTGTTGCACTATCAGCAATTATCATGAAAAAAAAAAAAAGATTTTCCTGCTCCTCCCTCTGATTTGGATTTGCAAATGAGGCTCCGAGATTTAAGTTTGTGAAGTGTTTTGGTACATCAGTGGAGCAGATGCTTTCCCTGTTGTCTTCTGTACCATTTCTCAAACAAGAGCTGGGGGCTTCTCCTCTCCTCACTTCTCATAAATGTGCCACTTCTAGCTCTGCTCCAGGTGCCTCATGCTTGGGAAGTCTGTAGGTGCTTCTGTCATTGCACAGAATTACAGTAACCCTTCAGAGGTGGGTTCACACACCAGGTTCTTTCACCGCTTCCAAAGCAGCCAGAGCCCTTTGCTTTGCTCTCTTTTGTTCCTGCTTGCCTTTCTGCTGGTGGAAGGTATTGCCACTGCTTGATTTACAGTGGGAGCAATGCAGTCCTGTTGTTTATTCAGATGCCAAGAAGAAATCAGCAATCAGTTTCATAAGGAAAAAGCCAACAAGATGTGAGCACAGGCTCAGGAAATGTGCCCCTGACACACCAGAAATCCTTCCTGTCCCTTCTCTTCTTTTCCTTTTTTATGGGTTAAGGGCTATAAAATCTTGTGCCTGTTATCTGTGCTGAGATCTAATGCCTTGATCAGCCTTTCTGAAAGGTTTGCTTTTCTTTAAGCTCTTCATTTGTTTAAAGGGGGGGAAAAAAGTCACAGTCATACTGACTGGGGGGATTGGAACCTCTAAGCAAAACTTTTGGTGCTGTGCTGAGCCAGTGGTGCTGCAGAACTGATAGGCTCGGTGCTGGAGGCTTGGGATGAGGAACATGCCCAGAGGGACATCCATTTCACCTGCAAATGTGGTGCAGGAGGCCTGGCAAAGATGAACCAGGCTTTTATAATTCTGTGATTTTCTGACTTCAGAAGGAACCCATCCATTCTTAGTTCCAATGGAGCAGCAGCTTGGGTGCAAAATTTCACCTCTATTTACATTTTGAAAGAAAATATTGAATGCATGCTTGCTCTCAGAATGACCCAACCTGGGATGAGGACTCCGCAGTGGCCGGCCGTGCCCAGGGGAGGAAGGCCCTGCCTTTAGGAAGCAGCAGCAGCAGCTTCCACTCATTCTCACAGGCAGTAGAGGTGCTCCTCTGCTGGGCACCTCGCCCAAAGCCACGCTGCACTCTCCACCAGGCAGCTCACTCCTTCATCACAGCAGTGCCATGAGCATCTCCCCTGACACAAGCCCATCAAGAGATCTCTCCCTACTACCGGGCAAGGCCTCAATTCGGTCTTGGTTAAACTCCTGCTGCTCGGTGTGCTTTCAAAAGTGGGGTGTATTGCTGATGAGGAGCTCTTGGCTGTTACATTTAATTAAGGATTCTGCTGAAAGTTCTGCTTAAAATAACAAAGCTCGCTGTTCAGAAAAGCATAGGTGATTCCCCCAGAGGTCTGGCCAGCATTCCTCCTCCTATTGTATAACATTATTGATTAATCAAAACTAATGCTCACAGCTGTTGCCTGATGGATGATGGTCTTCGGTGTTTGCCTGCATATAATTATTTACTACTGTATTGATGTTATTTATTTCTTCATTAAGTATTGTTGGCTGTTTAATTATGTGAAACACAACAGCAAGTGTCACTGCTAAAAGCCATGGGAAGGACTGCCCAGAGCCGAAATCTTTTGACCACAAGCTGTAAAAATGAATTTGAAGATAAAAATTCTTCAGCCAACATTTTGAGTGAAGACCACCAAACCGCAAATGCGCTACATGCAATCTGGAGACCAGTGCCAGCGTGCCATGTTCAGAGAGATTTGCAATGCTGATTTGATTGCACGTGGTAATCAAATTGCCTTTCAGAGCTGTGTGTTTTGGTAACTCCCAAAACACACAGGAAAGGTCCCTGTCTATTATTCTTGGTAGCTGCATATTTGAAATAAATCAAGAGGAAACTGATTTCCAAGATCTTATACCTGAGCGGTGCCTAACAAAGTGCCTTCCAAAACACAAATTCTGTGCCAAGTTCTGAGGACCTCCCAGGCTACATGTGGCTCTGCCCAGCACCCCTGGTGGAAATCTGGGGACACCCTCAGAGCTCCCCCCATGGTGCTACTTTTGCCCCCTCGCTCTCCATGAGGGATGCAGGCCCCTATGCTGTTGCCCCAGCATTCCCTCTCCCCTTCCCTCTCAAAAGCACCAGGCAGGTCTCTGCCCAGCCCCTCTGAATCAGGAAGCCAACATCTAATTCTTGGGTCCATGTGAGACGAGATGTGCTGAGGATTACTTAGTGCATGACATAAGGCCAACCTGGAACTACTTTTATTTGCCAAGACCAACCCATGAGGATGTGGGGACAAAATCAACATCTTAAATTCTCTCTGGAAACCAAGAGGCAGTCAAGACAAAGCAGATTTAAGACACACGATGGCTTTCAGCAATCTCTAGGTACCAACCATTTTAAAAGGCAGAAAGATGCATGACTGCAAATGTGCTATTAAAGTACATGGATCTTCTCAGTCTATGAACAAACAGAAGGACTCATGAATCCCACTATAGCTCACAAATCATTAACACACCTACAACATATCCAAAGTCACCTCTGTATCTCCTTAGCCACAAAATAAAAATTCCAGGCAGCCCTCAGCAGGCCCTTTCTCCAGGGCAGGAGGACACATAGCTCTGGCAGCCTTGGTTGGCTATCAGTATGTGTTATTTGGTACCTACTACTCCAGATGTTTCCATACAGACTCCTATATACTCTTTCTTTCTTCCGAGGTAGTGCACTGAATTTAATGAGGTCTTAGCTACCACTTTATGAAATGTACACAGAATGGCCAGTTGCCAAATCTCTAACCTCCCTGCAGTCTTCTCCTAACACACTGGCCATTTTCTCTCCAGGGGCCCAGAAGAGGACTAGACTTATGCCTGGCACAGTCATGTCACTTGCACCTGGTCCAATGCACCTCAAACCCAGAGCATGACTCAAGTTTGCTCTGGAGATGAGATTCTCTCCAAACTCTCAATACACAGTGTACACTCACCTCTTACTTTAGACGCATCTGGGAAATACCCCATGCTCTCAGGTAGTGTCTCCAAGGGGGAAGAAGCACACCTGCAGTACCACGTTCAAAAGTGCCAGGTGTATGGCCATGCTCAGCTGCACTGTATGGACACTGAAATCGAAGTAAAACAACAGCAGAATCAGGCAGTGCCTGTCAACTAGCAGACATCTTTGTGGCTAGATGCTCTGGCCTCATACTGTAGGTCACTAAAAAAAAACCAACCAACTATCCCATTGGATTACTTCCTGCTATCTTCTGCCTCTATTCCCTTTTTTGTTGTTTTTGTGGCATCGTGAGTACCACAACGGTGGTTCTAAGAGATAGCATAGGCTTAATGACAGAAGAGAAAATGCAATAGGAAGGCGCTGGGAGCAGAAAATACGAGAAAAATAATAAACAGAAGGAGGATAAAAAAAGAAACACAATGGGCCCAGGGAATTTGGTCTCCACTTCCCTCCTTGTTTCCTATCCAATCTCCACGTTTTCATGCATTTCCTCTTCCTAGAGCCAGCTCTTCCTCCTGTGTTTTCAAATGTCACAATCTTTCCTGTATCCATTATGCCCGCATTGCATAGGGCACCATGGGCAGCTTTCCAGCAGAGATGCACAGAATGATGGGGAGCACAGCTAGGATTTTCAAAAGAAAGTAAGGAAATCCTTATGGAGAACTTGGTGAGAATTTGGCACTTGGCACTCTTTTCCTCCTTTGAAAGTCCCACCCTACAGGAACAATCTAAACAAATGTATGCCCCAATGCTGATAAATCCATTTGGAAAGATATCAAAGAAAAGCTTGCTAGGTTTGGAGACCTTTGAAGAAAGGGAAATATCCTGCCAATCTGATGCTGAGATCTATCTCATTCCACCATGTGTTCCAAATCATCAGAGCCCTCCATGGCTCCCCTTCTTCCTCGGGGCGTGGAGGGCAGCATGTTGCCTTGCTGAATAAAGGAATTTGGAGGCCAGGAGGACAGCATTATTTGAGGAAAATTCAAGTGAAAAATTACTTGACCATGGAAGTTGTTACTGTGCCTAAAAATATCTCAGTGACTCAGATTACGGAAAACGGCAAAGCTATAGAGAAAAACCATAGCCTCTTCTCAGCAGTCAGCTGGCTTCATTCACCAGCCTGGCATCTCTTCCCCTTATGGTTTTAATATCATAAGAGAGTTTTTTGCGTTGGGTTTCTTTTTTTTTAAGTCTACAGTAAGTTAATGTTTAATGGATCGCCACGTACTGTTCTTGGTGTTTACATGTTCTCTAACTAACCAAATTTGTAGAGCAAATTAAAAGTCTGTAAGACCAGGACAAGCAAATTCCCGATATTTGTTGCTCAGAAACTATCTCCTCGTTCAGTCCTGCATGCCGCCAAAATAAAAGGCTTCAATTACATTTTCACCTTCCCCAGCAATATCAACATCTCTCACAGTTGCTTGCCAGGGCTGTTGCTCCTTAGCCTGCAACCGTTACGGCTTTGTGCACATATGCTTCCTGTGAATGTGCAACCTTGCAAAGTACCATGGTCCCAGTGTTTGCAGTGTAACCTATTAAACCAGGCTGGCTCAGGACCAGGAGTGCTGGAGAAGCATGGGAGAAGGAAAGGTGGAGACTACAGTGTTGCTGATGCTTTTTTTTACATGAATGAGATATGTAGGTGTGGCCCGGTCCTGTCACTGAGCAAAATATAAATAGCAAATGGCCTCTGAGTGCACCATTGCCAGCCCTACACAATAGGTAACTGTTGTGGTCCCTCCAGAGGCTGTTACCATGGGGGCCCATGGTCCATCGCTCTACAGGTGCAGGGACCTCTCCTTTTCTCCCAGCACAGGTGATGCCCAGGCTCTTGCCCTTGCTTTCCCCAAGGACCTCCCCACAAATAGCTGAGAAGGAAGCCACCAAATTATTCAAAAACCTGTGGCCCTGATGGGAAAGTGAGGGAGCCTGGGTATACTGCCTTCCCCATGCACACACTTAATATCTACCACTCACTTTGCATGATGTCTTGGGCCTGTTTCTCACATCTCTGAGATGTTGGTGGCGATGTGAGCTGCAGCTTGTTTCCAGGCTGTGGGAACGCCCCACTACTGCTGCATAGGGCACCTCCAATATCAGCAGGTGCTGCAACAAGCACTGCAGGATCTGGAGAAACCAACACAGAAAAGGAATGATGCTCATGTTACTGACGGTAAAATTCCCACTGGCTCTGACAGGGCCAGGCCCAGGCCCTTGTGTTTTCCCAGGCTCATGAGGATTTTACATTCTGAATTTCAAATGATAGTTTATTTCTGGCTGACCTGTTTGGCTTGAACTGTTCTGTGTTTTTGACTGTTGGACTTATTTTTAATCTACAGTATTAGTACACAAATGTAATCAAGAACAAAATGTTACCGATGTGGAGTTTTGTTCCTACCCGCTCCGATGAGCTGAGCACTTTAAGTTCCCCAAACCTATAGGAATCTGCCTGCGCCATCTGACTCCCTTCAGAGCAGCACTACGTTCCTTGTGCTGCAAATATACAAAGGGGAGGAAGAGGCAAACATGATGTGCATCGGCCACAACTCTTGCTTACAAGAAATGCCACAGAGTGGATTTTAACAATTAACATTCCAGATGGGTAGGCAGCTACAGAGAAAGCTCATCAATGTTTTTTTGTTTTTTTTTTTGGCCAAAGAAACTTCTCACACGCATGCATTTGAGTCATTTTTTGTCATTTGATGTCAATAGCAGGCTGTGACATTCCTCTGTGTTATGTTTTTCCTCCCTGCTATTTGAAGAACGAGATTTTATCTTTCTTCCCATCCCCCTTCCCCCACCCCATGCCTATTTTCCTAAAACCTGCCTTTCGGGTCAGCGTGCTGCAAGAGATTAATTTTACACTGCAAGAAACAGCGAGCAGGCTATTTCAGCTCTGACATCTGAGAAGTCTGTTATAATACTGCAGTTTCTCTAAATTAAATATTAGGAAAAATTAAACCCAATTGTGGTTCGTACTCCTATGGAAAATATTTCTGTTCAAAACAGCCCCTCCACGCTACACGACCAAAGTAACTACAAGCACAATAAATATGCAGCAAGTTACCAGATTATTCAGGTTTTAAGGCTTATAACTAAAAGTGGTTTAATGTTTCATGCCTAATAATAGATTGCTCCTATCACATTTCTAACCTTTATTTCTACCAGCTTTGAAGTCCAGCCATATAAAGGCTGTTTGTAGAACCACACGAAAGTTAAAGCAAATATTACTCAGAGTGATTCATACGAACAAGAATTTGCAATGAAGGCAGAGGGTTTTTTGTGTCTATATCAAAGGAAATGAAATGTTTGCAATATTTTCCAGTTGATAAATGCATTAAAACATTTTAGTTGTGTAGTACGAACATTGCTGACATAAACAGACTTTGACCTGAAACAGATTGTATTAAGCTCTGTGGGGGAGGCGGCATTAAAAAAATAAAATAAAAAAAAATATCCTAGATTTCAAAATCTGCCACAAGGTCACTGCAATCCTTAATTAGCTGAATACATTAAGAGAAGGCTGGAACACAGACTCTAAAGAGAGCAAGTGTATGTTTAATCCTCTGTTCTTTGCTTACAGATTACCCTTTCAGAATGAGTAACCTTATTTTCTTTTTAAATATCTATTTACCTTTTTGAGCTTTGCATAGCAAAGCAGGTTTGGTTTTTTTTTCCTTCTCTGTTGCAAAAGAAATTAATTTGTAGCTAGTTGCTATGCATTGGCAGGATTTCTGCATAAAGAATGTAAGCCATCTATCTTTGTATTCAAGATATAGTTAATCTGGCAGTTAAAATACTTTGGAAACATTTTGATGACTTATCTGGAAAAGTAGCTTTGCATTTTCAAAGAAAACTCAGAACTGTATTGCGAGGGGAAGATAAAAGATATATGAAGTGTTTGTTCCAAGCGATACTATTCATTTAAAGATCAGAATGTGACCCCACCCAAGCAATTATTGTGGAAAAACAAGACAAAAATCCTCATACAGCTTTCTGACACAGTCTTTATTTGGGAAACAAAATAACTATATTACGGTTATAGCCTAATGGATTGCAAGCTGTTTTATTGGAGGCAGCTGAATCCCGTTTAGCATAAAAAAGAACTCTGTTTGCTATCAAGAACACATTTACATTAATATGACTTTGACAAAGTAAAATAAAATCGCATTAAGATGATGTAAGTAGATAAGACAATGAAATCTCTGTGAGATAGTTTTGGCACACCAATTAGAGTCAAGTCCCTACAGGAAAGGAGCATATTTTTACACCGAGTATCCATGTGCTTTTAAGTTGCAGAGCAGCCAAAATTAATTCCACGCTTAAAATATTTCCAGCAAGGGAAAAAGAGTTTATTATTATCTTTATTTTTCCTTTGAAAAGGTAAAAATTCTGATAAACTGCATTTATATTTGCAATAACACAAACACGTTTTGTTCTCCGCACCAGTCTGTAATCATCTTGATTATTGCGAGGGACTTTCCAATATAGAGCAGCTGAAAACAAGGTTTTAGATTACATGGTAATTTAGGAATGCATGAAAAGCCAAGCAGTCCCCATAATGGAGCGCTGCACAAACTCCATGGCTTTTACAGCAAAACATAACATATGTTTTGTGATTCATTCAGATGATTTTTGGGGTTTTTCGGGCAGGGCTGTACCAAAGCGCACCGAGTGCTGTCCTGCATTTGGGAGCCCCGCCGCTCTGACAGCCACAGCCACCCCAACACCTGGAAGGCTCTCCTTCTGCATGGTCACTGAAAGCAGGGCGGTGATGGATGGCGATAATGCTGCGGGTTTATGACTAATCGGGCCTTGGCAGCCCCGACGTTTCCTTTGGAGCTGAATTCCCATATTCCCCTCGCAAGGTACGCACGGTGCTGCGTGGCCGCCAGTCCCAAAGGCGCTGCACCTGGCACAGCCCCGGCCCGTGTCCCCTCGGCGCTGGACGCCAGGTGTCCCCACCTCGCTGCGCTGCTGCCGCAGAGCGACCGCAACTGTCCCAGCGCTGCGTGTTCCATCGCCTCCGATCCGCCTGTTGCAGGGGTGCGTGCGCAGGGAGAACGTGTGTGCTCGCAGATATCCCTCAGCCGGGCTCGTATTTTATGTTGTCACTCGATATGCCTCAGCCGGGCGAGGCAGGACTTTGCGGAGTTTGAAATAATCCAAATTCAATCACTTTAAAGCTGCTACAATATGCAAGTCCTGGCAGCCGCTTTAAATTAATGGAACATCAGATGTGCTCTGATCCTTTCAATTTCCTTGGGCAAGGGAAATTCGGCAGCAGTGGTGGGGGAACATCAGGCTATCAGCGAAACGAATGTCAGCTTTTGTCCGCTGATAGAAAACGCAACCAGCAAAAAGAGACACCGTATTTCTTGCTCCGTAATTAAAATGTATTTCTCTGTGCAGAAGGATTATCTCAGTGTTTTGGACAAGCAAACACCGCGTGACCTGATCCATACGGACGGGCACTGCCATCAAACCAAAACACAACGTGGCTTCTTATTTGGGGCTTTACAAACACAGTCAGGTATTTTTGTCTGGGTGTAGGTATTTGTTTTCTGTGCCTGCTGGCAGGTATATCAATACAAATAGCAGAACACCGGCCGCCAAAGCCCAGTCCCAGGGCAGAGATGGGATTTTGGCAAGAGCTGGAAAAAAGAAATCTCCATGGCGAGCCCATGCAAATTGCCTTGGTTTGGGGTTTACTTTGTAAGTGCAAACATTCATCAGGTTTGTCAGAAGGGCCGCAGACCTGAGAACCTTTTGATCAAACCTTGGCTGTGTTTGGAGGAAGCCTGCGCTGGAGTATGTTTTTCAAGATGCAGTTCAGTGGCTTCGCTTTTGAAATACAAACAAGCCCAAAAATTCAAATCAGGGCTCTGAACCTTTGCACGGGTGTTCATGGAGCACGGTTTCACTGATACATAGGGCTTATCACCAGGGCTGTGTCCTGGCTGCAAGGGCACGTGCTTCATGAAGTCTCTTTTCCTGAAACAGTATGATAGCAGCTGTCAGAGTTAAATTCAGGACAAGGTATCTTTTTAATTCTGATTTTTCACTTATTTGATTTATATGAGGAGAGCCTGGCTGCTTCTGTGCTGAGCAGGGCTCGTGTTGCCAGACAGTATGTTTTAAGTTATTTTTAAAACACTGCCTTTTGAAGGCTCTTAAATCCTTTGATGTAAATGAAAATAAAATCGTAGTTTGGAATCTAACAGAGACTTTTAATCTTGATCTTAAAAGCGTGAATCATGCTACAGCACAGAGTAAAACTACTTTCCATCCTTTGCATTCACCTTCCATGCACATGCTGATATTTTGATATTTATGGGTGGCAATTAGGGATCTCAGGTAGTCCCAGGTGCCTTGTGCTAAGCTCTGTGCACAGCTACTGCTGACAGCCTATGGATGAGATTTCCTCGAGTCTTACTCATTTAAATATGACATTTCAAGCGAGCCTGATTAAAACCAAGCAGAAACAAAATGTCTCAACTTCCACGCATGTAACGTTATGGCAACAAAACTTGGAACGATTACTGTCTTGGAAGAGCAGAACTAGTGGTAAAGTAGTGGTGTTGCAATAAAAAGGCAGAAAAACTCCTGTAGCCACCATTGAAAATCCAGCCACTATCTTCTGCCAGAGCTGTGGCCAAGCCCAGAGCAGAAGCCCAGCTGAGTGGCTCCTGCAGATTAAGAGTAAGAACACATGATAAAAATGTGAGCATTTCAGCTGATCGTTCTTCAGATACTATTTGGAAAATAGCATCCCTACCTCAAGCTTCCATCAAGCAGGGTTAGCAGCTGCCGGATCGTTCATTTGGATGGATATTGGGCAGGAGCAGCAGACACCAAATCCCATTGGGTTTTCCAGTGGTCTCCAAAGCAATGTAACAGTGAAGTCATCTGGGGATGCTCTCCTCAGGCCAAAGTGCGCCCCCTAGATTCTCCCGCAAGCCAACTGCCTGAGAGCTGCAATGGTGCAGCATGGCTGATGGCAGTCAGATATGCTGGGGGCCTTCATCCCAATGGGCATTCCAAGAGCTGCAGGGAAGCTGTTCACAGCCCATGAGCACCTAGCTGTGAGCGTGGGCATGATGTGGTGGGAAAGGGTACTCAGCCCTGGAGGTTGTGCCATGGACATTGCCAGATTGCTCTTATATTCCAGAATCCTGCCATGGTTTTTGTCCCAGAAAAATAAACTATGATCAGCAATAAATGAATCCCAGTGCTGACACTTATAAGTTGCACAGTCTGCTCCTGTTCAGTGTGAAGAAAACTCACAATGCATTCTATAGGTACATCTGCCAAAAGACCGTGACAAAAATCAAGTTCATCCTACCTGTATGCACCAAGCACGCAGCTCCATGTCTAGATCCTTCTGGATTTCAAACTCTTCATGAGAGCCAGTGGAGTTTTTAGGTGAAGAATGTCAAGATTTGTCCCTAAGTAAAAAGTGCCAACTTAATAAGACAGCATGATGAAGTTCCCATTTACTGCATACAACAGTCAAGATATTCAGACTTCTTGCTCTCACTACAGTTGTAATTCAGTTTCCTCGTGCATACATAATAGTTTTATCTATTCTGAATGGGATTATCTTTAGTTCCTTAACAAGCCCATATAATTCAGCTGTCACAGTTTCCATAAGAATAGTAACTTGGAATTTCCTGCCTTTAATTTGGACTAACTCCTGTCTACAGCACTGCATTAATGATGTTTCCAATGTGTGGTGTGACTATAAAATCAACCATTATGCATGTTACATAGATATTTATAATGTTCAAGTACCACTAGTAGAGGTAACATCTCAAGTAGTGTAAGCATCCCATCTTCACAACTCCAATAGCTCCAGTTCAGCTGCCTCATCCCTATTGCAGGCTTTGCAGCTAGACTCTCCTACAAAGGCAGCAGACTCAGCCAATGTGAACTTGCCCCAAGTCTCTTCCCTGTCATGGGGACAATTCCTGTTGCTGCACTACAAGAAAATGTGGTTCTTATGACAGAAGCACCTCCTGATGCACACAGCAGCACCTCACCTGCCACAGAAGCACACTAAGGGAGTGTATGCAGTCAGGCCCATTGCACTGAGCTGTGCCCGTTCCCAGGGATTTCTACTATTACCTCTATTTTGTACAGAAACAAAACAGGACATTTAGTGGTTGAGACCCGAGGTTCCCAATTAGCGTGCTGATAGATGGCTGTTTTTACTTTTGCTTCCCTTACTCTAGGGCCATTCATTCAGGGTGCTCCATTATATTACACAGAACCACTTGCCTAAAAGCTCGCCTACGAGCTTTTTTTTTTTTGGAGTGCATTGGTTTGTTTAACCAGAAACACTACCTTTTCCTAAAACATTGCTCCACAGTTTCACCATGTTTTGTGGTATCAAATAAGACATTTGGTTCCCTGTGCTCATATTTGGCTGTTACCCTGTATTTCAGGAGACCAACAGCTTTTCAGAGAAGAGCAACTGTTCTTCAGAGAAGAGCAGGTATTATCTCTCCCTTGCCTCAGGGCTCCTCCATCACATACCCAAGGGCAAGGAGGGGCATCAGCACACAGCAGAAGGCGATGAACATTCAGGATGAGATGATCTAGTGTGAGGTGTCCCTGCCTGTAGCAGGGGATTGGAACTAGATGATCTTAAAGCTCCCTTCCAACCCAAACCATTCTATGATTCTATGATCAGCATCAGCACAGATGCAAGCAGGGCAGCATCAAACAAAGACCTACTAAATCTCCCTTTCTAGATTTTCTCCCTCTAAGGTGCAGGTGCCAAAACAGGTGTGTACGCTGAACAGTCCAGTAGCAACATATTGTTTCGTTCCCCTTCCCCTGACTCCATATCATAGAATCATTAAGTTTGGAAAAGACCTCTAAGATCATCTAGTCCAACCATCAACCCATCACCACTATGCCTACTGAACCTTAGCCTTTTCTCATGTCTAAGATCTTCTAAAATGTTGATTATTCTCAAGCTGTGCAGGTCCTAATTTGCAGGATGAGGAGAACTGGAAGTGAAAAACTAGGCTCACAGAGGACAGAATGGGTGACTTCCAGTATAGCTCCAGGGCTATGCTCCCTTGCTGGCTGCAGGCTGTCTTCCCAGGTAAAGAGAGAGCTGGAGCCAGAGCAAGAGGCTCAGGGCTATCTGGGCAGAGACAGCATAAAACCATCTGCCATTTCAGGAAGGATCTCCACCTGAAGCCCACCATTGTTACACTGCTTACAGGGAATGGCTCTCACCCATTTATCTCCTGTTCACTTGTGATCAATGGCCTTCTGGAAAAACGGCATCAATAATGAATAAGCAGCAAATGCCGTGCTCCGTCTCTCCAGCTCTGACTCTAACAAAGACCATCAGGTGGTACAAATTACTTCACCTTACTCATGTTGATTTTTACCAGCTGGGAATTTGGCCTGCGTTTCATCTGGTTCAGGAGAGAAACAAAACATACAGTATCCTGGCTGAACTGACAACAAAGGTAGATCCCCAATTTCCACAAGATGTGGCTGTAGGGGAATCACTGTCTGTACTGACCAGCTGTATCTGGGCACAGTGAGGCTGCTGCAGGGCTGGTTGGGTATCGTGTGAGCTTTGGCACAAACTCTGCATGAACCAAAGCTTCCTGAAGAGCCTGCAAGAAGGTGCAGAAGCCTGTCCAAGGCTGAGGAGTGCCAGTGACGCAGCAGATGCATATGCTTCTAAGAATACTGCCTGGCAGCCTGGCACTGGTGAGTGCTGGAAGCTGCATTGCACGTGTACACACAGCCACTGCTATCATTAGAGCTTCACTGCTTTGGCACCTCTTCCTAATTTACTTAATTTCTATTTATACCATCCTGTTTCTGTTTTGAGCCTTTATCAGATGCTGACGTGTTTTCTGCAGAGCCAGACTTTGGAAGGGGACTGTGGAAAGGAATCACTGAAGGAGCTTAAAACATAGAGCACTTGTAAGGGCCGTTCCCAACCTAGCAGTGTCCACTGCTCGTGGTACAGAGGTCACTTAGCTGCTTTTCCCCAGAGCTCTCCTGTCTGGGACAGGCCAGTCCCTGTGTGCTTGCGGAACAGCAGGACAGTCTGTGAAGGCACTCTGAGAACAACCCAGCCTTGCTGCCAGAAGGCCTTGGCTTTCTACACGTGAGTCTGAGCCTGTTTTCCAATGAGGTTTGCAAATCAAGGGAGGCCAATAACCACAGTGTAATATTGCTCCAGCTCCATCTCAGGGGTAGTGGCAATTGTGCTCAACCATTCAATGGTTCTGAAATAAATTGCCTCGTTAGAATCGTCATACCACAAACATGGGGGTAACATTTTGTTTCCTTTGCCTCCAACTGTGACCCAGTGATATGTTTGTCATGGCTTGGCAGGAGGACACACAGTGCTCCCGGGGAACAACTTCTAGGAAAACGCTATGTACGATTTGCCTGAGCTGCACTGATTCAGCAGTTACAGCTCAGGGCTCAGATACAAGTAGCAGATCAGAAGAACACAGCTGTTGATGTTGACATGTTGCTGGCCTTATGGAATGATGACAAACAGCTGGAAATGCATTTGATGAACTAGGGGATAGGAATAAAGTAAAGAATTTCAGGCTTGCTGGAACATTGCAAACAAAAAGGCAATCAACTGAGGACATCAAATTCTTCCTTTGCAAATCATTTGTAGATCTTTCACTGCTTCTTACAATGGGTCTCAGAAGGACGCACATGGCAAGGCTGTAAGCTTCAGAGCTGGCCAAGCCTGCACAGACCCATTGTGAAAATCTCACCAGAGGGCAAAAATGTTTAAGATGGATGTGCATCTTCAAGCAGGAGAAGAGAGATGAGGAACTCCTTCTCTGTTTGTGGATAACTGAGAAGATGAAGAACAGCTTCAGTAGGAAATCTTCTCAGAGGAGCTCGCTTTCCTTTCTTCCTCCCCTGAATAATGACACCCTTAGCAAGTCCTCCTGCAGAGCAGTCCCAGGCTCCAGAGCACTCTGCTCCCAACACGCTTCTGTTTCAAAGGCCACGTGGGCACTGAGAACTGCAGGACATCCTCACAAGCCAATTCTCAGGAAGCACCGAAGGCCCATCTCAGAGCTGCCTTAAACTGGGGAGCTTATGCCCGTATTTCAGTGGCTCCTAATGTGGTACTCTGCCATAAGCTTTATTTGTTGCTGTTCTGAAGAAAGATTTTGTTCAATACAAATGCCTACTTCATGATGACATCATCTAAGACTGGAAAAAAAAAGCACAGCCTGGAGTAGTCAGGCATGTGATGATGTATAAATAGCACTGACAGAACAATATTACTCTATTGGTACAGCTAAGATAAAAATAGCAAGATGCTGATTCATCTGAGCTATCAGTGAGAGGGATGGCAGGAGGTTTAGCTACAGTAAACCTTCTCAGCTGAAAACATGCTGCTTCACCATGAATCAGCTGCTCAAATCTTTCATTCTGCTTGGAAAAGCACCTGTCTCTTGCTGCTCCAGTCCTCCATTACTGAACACGTGACATGTGGGGCCTGAATTTTCTTCTGTTTCCCTTATGCTGAAGTATGCTGCAGTTAGAAAGGCTTTATAAGCTAGTAGGAAATGCAGAAACATTTCTCAAACTGCTTGCCGGATGCTTGGTGACAGCATGTTTTGGTAGTAGCAAGGTTTGATAGTATTGTTCACAGCTTTTTCTACTTTGCCTTTATTTAGAAAAACAAGCAAGGAATCACTGCTTCAATAAGCCTGGAAATGCTGAGCCATGTTTGCCACACCTCTGCATCTACAGGGACTGGGTCCTCCTGTGGGTTTCAGTAAGATGCTTGCAAAGTCAAGTACACATCCACAGATGGGGTTCTTTCCAAACCTTTCAAATGAAAGAAAATAAAGCCAAGCTTAGAAATACAGGAATTCAAGAAAAAAATGAACACAAGATTGCTGATTTCCTCCTTGGAACACATCAGCAGTGACTACTGAAGTGTGTTCGTATGGCCCAGACCTTTTGTTCCTGTTTGCCTCAACGCCAGTTATGCTGATGCTCTTCCGTACCAAAAACTTATGTACGAGAGCTGCCAGCTCGGGCACTAGAGCCTTTCTGCTTCCAGAGCACGTGCTGCAGTGACAGTAGCAGCTACATGGACTTGAGCACACCGGCCCCACTCCGTGGTTGCTTGGTCCAAGCAGGGTACTGTATCACCTGGCTACATCTTGGTTTGCATCAAAGCAAACTTACTTGTTCAGGACCGTTAAATTGAGGAAGGCTTGTACAATTACGGAGCTTTATATTAATTTTTAAAACTTGCAGATGTTGCAATCTGTACGTATGGGAATAACGCCAAATGTTATAATGACAAAACAATTATGTCGGCTGGCTTTTAAAGGAGAAGAGCAGAGTGAAAAATCTCATCCTACCACTACTAAGGCATTGCATGTATCTGGTTTTAGATATCTTTTAGATAGCAGCTCTGCATTTCTGATAGTGAGCTCATCAGCAAGAGCAAAAAAATCTTGATAAAATAATGGGGGGAAATAACAATCAAACAAACAAACACAAAAAGCCTTTATGTGCTTTTAAACTATGTTTATGTCAATAAAATCCTTCTTGCTATGCCCAGAGTAGACCTTTGCTGAACATGAGGTTCAGAGAGCAAAGACAACAGTACTGCACATATCTGCCACTTGTCTCAATGTCCCCCTCCGGTGCATGCAGTGCTGGGAAGAAGCACCCATTGGATGTCACTGCTCTGTCATGTAGCATCTCAAAGCATTAGAGATTCTAGTGTAATTTTGTCTGAGGTTGCTGGTTGTTTAACATACTGAGGTACTCTGCAGAGAGCATTTAACTGGTGCTCTATATAAGCAACATATGTTTCATATTACCAACATCCCCTTTGTATTTCAATTGCACTTCAATACCGGTAGATTCTACTCATGCCCAGCTTCAGCTTTGAAGCTCAGGAGAATAACAACATAACCTGCTATTTGTTTATGTTAGTAATAAAATCTACCGGTAATTGTGATTTGATCACAGCCACAAAAGCAAGACTAGCTGAAAGAAACCTTATAACCTTATCAATAAACAGGAGATGAAAGAAATGGATGGGTTGTCTGTGGATTTTCTAAATCCAGTCCAAGAAGCTGACAATGAGGTCTATAGTCTTAACTTGCTTTGGACCTCAGCTTTCCAAAAGATGGTTCAGAGGAAAAAGAGAACTCAGCACTCACCTCTTCCTAGCATAAAGCTGTTGAGAGGTGGAGCAGAGCCACATGCTACAATTGCTGTTTTCCTGCACTCATCAGAATCTGCCAAGCAGCAAGTGTGGACGCACCACCCTAGCACAGCAGCTCTCCTTATCACTGCCCTCCCTGGGCATCCCTTGCTGCTTCTCCTCCTGTCCTGCCTCTGTTCCTCCTGCCCCACGATCCTGCGCCTTTGGGCAGGATGTATGGTGTTTTTGTACTGCACTTCTAAGCCATCTCAGAGACAACAGCTGCATCTGTGTAATCACTGGACAGTTTACTGAATTTCTATGTACATATAATGTAGCAATACCGCTACAACTATAGGCATGCTACATGTGAACAGATCAAATGTATCTTTTGTATGGTATCAGTGCTGATGCATTAGCCTCGCATTACTGAAGTAGAATAAAGCTGGTTTACAGAACACTCCTAGGCAAACAGTTTCAATTTCTGGTATCTCTTCCCCAATATCTCTACCATGAGTAAACACACGAAGGTAATGTTGGCTCACCACAACCTGGTTCAGTGCATTTTACAATAGAGCATTCCGATAACACCATAGACTTACATGTGAGTAAGGCCTCTCATACAGCAGCACAATTGATTCCCATTTCCAGTTTAATGGAGCTTTTCTGGTTATTTTCACAGCACTGTGCAAGGCTTTTTCCTGTTGCATAAAAGGGAAAAACTACTAACATGTTCCTGAAATGCCTCATGAAGTTAATGTGACTTATTCTCTATCATCAAGAGAATGACACTGGAATGAATGAAAGTCAGTATTTTTTCTCAAAGTCTCTTAATATTCAGTCCTCATATGGCATAAGGGAGTAAACTCTCAATTACACAAAGGCAAATACCGAGAAATCCGTCAAAGTCAATAGAGTTATTCTGGACACCTGAGTAATTTGTCCCTTGGTATGATTCAGTCTCCAAAATCCACTCTGAATGTCCGTAATGACCGTTTGCTGTTCACTGACATTTTTAGCTCTGTTACAATTCTAATTTTTTCCATGTTTCACAAATAACTGGAGTCAGTTTCTTTCAGAAGATGCTGTTTCCCCAGCTTGACTTCCCTATGAATAACCTCCACCATCACTATGCTACTTTTGCTCAAACGTTTCATTTTTAACAATAAACATATATCCCAGATGCCTTATTTTCAGCTTCATTAGATGTTTTACTAGTTCATCTTGAGTCACGTCAATATTTACCTTGGACAGGATTCCGTATACTTTAGTTTCTAATACCAGAATTCTCCAGACAAGCTTATTGCTCCTGGCTTGACTTCTCCCAGTCACAACTTAAGACTTTTTCTTACACACTCAGTAAGATGCAAATTCATCCAACTATGTGCTCTGCCACATGCTGCCAGCTCTGCCTATTCCAAACATCTCCAAACTGATTTACTTCAATTTCTGTGTACACACAGGCCCCAAACCTGTACTCAGTTACTCTGAAGTAATTTCAAAGTCATTTAATCACTGCAATTAGCAGAAAAGAAAGCAGAAATTAGATACCAGCCTTCCAGGCCTATTACCACAACAGCCATTTCTATTTACCTGTATCCCGGAGAAGTGGTGTCAGGAAACCTCGAGGCATTGCCAGCCACTGCCTCCCTTACTGGCACCTCTGGTTGTTCCAAACTGTTCAAACCCAGATGTTCTTCTGAGAGATGGGACTGCTTTTATTCAGTTCAGCTCTCCCCCTTTCCCTTGACAAACAGGATCGACTTGTGCCAAGTTGTGCACAGCGCAGAAATCGCTGCGCTGTTTCTATCTACAGAGAAGAAACTTCGTAAAAGAGTGAGTGGCAGCAGGATGCCACATTCACCAGGCAGGAGAACAGCAGTACTGTAGACCTAAGCTCTTCAGTAACATTAACAACATAAGCAACAGCAACAGCAAAAAGAATGGATAAAGTGGTTTTGAGGGTCACAGTGGAGCAATACAGAGTCTGGAAGGACCAAAGGAGAGTGGAGCAGGTATTGCTCCTTGGGAGGCTGTGTAAGGGCAACCTCTGGCTTGGCAAGGCATTGCTAAGAATTGCTGTATGGCAGCAACAGTGCATGTACAGGAAAGTAGCCATGGGAAGGAGCAGTGCAGTGACAGCAGGAAGAGATTTTAGGGGAGGTAATGGAAAGCCAGTCTGTTTGTGTGTGTACCCAATGCTAGAGATACCTGAAATGGCTCAGCAAACGTATCCGCAGGCAGCTCTGTGCTGCAGTCCTCTCAGCCTTCTGGGTCCAGGCAGCTCTTTTCTCCTGTATGCACGCCTGCTGGCGAGAAGTTGTTCTCAACGTGAGCAAGACAAAGGGGAACAAAAGTTTGAGAAGTAGGATTATCTCAATAATTTTCTTGATCTTTATGCTGAGTTTACTTCAGGTCCTTTTTCAAAGCAGCAGCACAAAAAAGGCAGTGTGAAGTTTGATATACTTATATTATATATTCATGGACTGCATTGGAATAAAACATTTTGAATTTTATATTGGATATGAAAAAGCAAAGGTGTCAAGCTGGGAAAGTGCTTTGAAAATCACAAAGGACTTTATGTGGGATTGTTTGAGGTCACTTTATCTGCTGTTCTTGACAGTATTTAAATACCTCTTTTCAATTTGAAATGCCTTTGCTTGTCATTCACCGAAATCAGAGGTGCAGACTGGCAGGGCAGCTGGGCACACACCACAGGGGGATGCTTACAGAAAGAAGCACGCAGATTTTTGGAGCTCTCCAAAGCTAGGGTTATACCTCTGCTCGCTAGAGTTATACCTCCCTATGTGTCAGAAGGTCTCAGCACAGCCTGGAGGAGCAGCAAGCCACATTCTCATGAGAGAGGACAGAACTACAAGCCAGGCCAACTTCTCTGAGCAGGTCATTCCTTGGAGTGGGCAAGAGATGGCTGATCTCAGGCGTGCAACATCTCAGCAGACATTCAGGATATGAAGCTGAATTTACAGTGCAATAACTTCAGCGATGCCAACAGATTTGTGGGACTAATTCTGAATTACTTTGCTTAAGTGCTCTAGTAATAGCAGCATAGGTAAATAATGTATGTATTTAGTCCACATGCCACTGCTAATGTCTGAAAAAGTTACAGCCATGCAGTGTAACGAAGCCAGTATTTCTGTGCACCCTAGACAACACTATATCCTACAGACTGTTTCCCTGTGTTTCAACCCAAAAGGCCCTACTGCTCTCACAGTACAGGCAGGGAGATGAGACAGGACGAGGGACCACAGCTTCCCACAAACACACAGAGCCAGAAGATAAAAGGAGAGAGCTGAATACTAGATGAAATGCAAGTTTCATGTAAATGATCACTCACAGAGGCCTAATAAATGATTCTGTGTAAGCATTGTAAGAGATTCTCCTCTGCAATTTTTTTTTGTTTTGTTTTGAATTTGTATTTAGAAGCCTTTCTCCCTTGGAAGATAATGTTCAGGCTTTAAAATTTGTATTAATCTGTCACAACATTCATCTGTCACTCTAAAGAAGTGTTTTTTGTTTGTTTCTTAATAAAGTGTCTTTTCTTCTTTTTAATGTGTTGACTTTCTGTTAGTAGGACCCGAGGAAATGTCCAGAAGTTGTACCAGAGGAGGTTTACGTTGGACATTAGGAGAAACTTTTTCTCTCAAAGGGTGGTCAGGCACTGGAATGGCTGCCCAGGGAGGTGGTGGAGTCGCCGTCCCTGGCAGTGTTCAAGAGGCGCCTGGATGAGGAGCTGCGAGAGATGGTTTAGTAGCTTGTGGCACTGATAGGAATGGGAGGGTGGTTGGACTGATGATCTTGCAGGTCGTTTCCAACCTTGCGATTCTGTGATTCTGTGATTCTGTGACTTACCAGAATGGAGTATTTAGGATAAGCAGTGCTGCATAGGATGGGACAGACAGCATGTAGGAAGGCTGCTTTCTAAATAATATTTTCTTTTCCAATCCAATCAACGAATCAGTTGTGGAGCTTCTGCATTACTCTGGCTGGGGACTGAGCAGGGTCTTTGCTGAAAATGTCTCAGCTACCAAGAACAGGTTTTATTTCCAGCACAAAGGAGAACTCAACTGGAGACAGAAGCTTTACTGGCAGACACCCACACACCCCTTTCAGTATTTTTTCTCTTCCGACTGGGTTAGGGGTGCTACTCTAAAGAATTTATGAATTGCTCCCTTCTGACAGCCTCTGCTGGGTCCCCTCACACTTGTGTCCCTGCTCTGCTCTCCATCCCACCATCCGACTGGAAGCCATCACCTCGCCCACTCCACCTCCTTGTCCAACACAGCTGTGAGAATCCCCATGTGAGATTGGGCTGTGTGCTTGCAGACGCATGGCCATCATCTCTGTGCTGCTACCTCTGCTTGGAGCATGGACAGGGAGGGGACAATACAGAAAGGCGCCGCAAAACAGGAGTGCAGAGGGCACCCAGTGAATCCCCACATTTTCTGCAGTGGCTGCCCTCAGTAGCTTCCTGGGAGAACTGCTTGCCCAAGGTCTGACCTGAGTTTGCACATCTGAGCCCTTGTGGCTGCAGAAGACACGTTCTCTCACTTTGCACTTGATGAATGCTTAGTCTGAGCTTACTCTACATTGTGACCTATCCAAAACTAACATCAGGTTACTGCACCATGGTTAGTTTTTTCAGTTCCTCTTGTTCACCCTTTGCCTATATATTTTCCATTATTCTTTCCTTTTTTTTTTTTTTTTTTTTAACAATCATCAAAATACCTGGAAACATAACACTACGTTTTTCCTGCAGCTAAATACAAACACTTTCTTTGCTAACTTCCTCTAGATTCTTATTTCAAATGGAATGATGGCTTTACACATAATATTTCATATACGGCCCATGATTTCTGCGTTGATACCAAGATAAAGATCTGGTAGTCCCACCTGTTTGAGTTCTGTTTTCCTCTTAGCTCTGACCAGAACAGAGGGAAAACTCTCTATGAAAAGACAGAGGATGTGAGGATGCTTCTGGATTACTGAAAAAAAGGTCTGAGGCTTCATTCTTGTTACCAGTCTCTCCAGTGGAAACATTGAGTGACTCCAATAAAAACAGCAGAGCTGCAGCAGTACAGAAGAGACAAATCAAGGCAGAGGTTTTGGAATATACTGTTCTGTTGTTGTTCGTTTGTTACAGAATGCATCTCATGTTCTGTTCTGTGAGCTTTTTGAAGGTTTACATAGCAGCCAGCTTAAGTAAGAAAATAGAGCAGAAGTTCAGATTATGAACTTTGATTGCTCATGGTTGATTCAATATTTTTAATCAAGTTTGCAAAGGTTTCCTTCCATCAAAGAAAGTTCTTTTTGATTAATCAATAGAATTTGATACTTTCTCTATGGAGCACACAAAGCAGTGTACTCCATTGCCAGTTATTTACAGTCAGCTTCACAGCACAAAATAGAACAATTATTTTCTAAGTAGAAGAACTGTGATCAGAAACATTAATAAACTACTTAATAGTGTAGTGTCCTTTTCTTCCTTTAAAAAGGCACAATAAGGACATATCAAGCTATTTTTCATATAATCTGCATAATTTCAAAATAACACATTCAGGGAAACAGACTTGTCCTAAATGCCCTTCTTCACATTTACATCTGGAACAGCTGCAGTAGCAGCTCTGTTGGGCTTGATTTTATTCAGTGTTGCAGGATCAACATAAAATCTGGGCTGAAAATTAAAGGGAGTAAATGTACCCCTGACAGTCAAGAGAACGATTTTGGTCCAAGAGTATTTCTGGCCAGAACTTGCTTTCAAAAGCAGCTTTGTCATTTGTGCCTGGCCTAGTCCCAATAAGTGCTATTATGATTTGTTACATTTTCTATAGAACCAGGAGACCATTTATTAGCCCCACGGTATTGTATTGAGCTTCAATTATGTAATAGTCATTATTCTGCTGAATATCCAAAGCTTTGTAAGAAAGTTTTAGCTCTGGAAAGAAATGTACAAGATTCTCAAATGATTTTGAGGAAGATCAAACTCCCTCTTTTTTGCTAGTTGAAAGAGGAAAGGTCCCTTCTTGATATAAACCATGAATAATTTGAATAGACTTTTTTCTAAGGAAAAACTCCTTTTTCTTTGAAAGCCATTGATAGCTTGGGATTCAAGCAAAAGAGAAGAAAAGAAGAAATAATGGCTTCTTCCTAGAGGAGAACGTGATAGGTATGCCTCCAAATTAGTGAGATTTTAATTTAATTATAACAGAGATATGTGTGCTTGTGTGAGTGATCTGGGTGCTTATAAAGTGAGGAATGAGGGTCTCTCCCACCTCTAACCTGGGTGAGGAGGGAGGCAGGTCCTCAGCCAGCACCAGCCCTTCTGGAGCCCCCTCGATGAAGGTTCTACAGCCAACATAAGTCACAGATGTGCCTTCCAGTCCTGTTTGCTCGTTTAGCTGCCCGCTGAGCTTCTACAGTGCAAACTTTCGATACCTAATTGAATTCCAGAGGCTTTCCGTTTCCAGTTGGCATGAGCTATCCTCATCTCCCAGACTTGTCGACAACTACCACAAAATAATAGTTACCTGGCATCATCTTCTATCATCCCTCAATGTTTGTTTAAAAAATTAAGCAACCCAAAACATTGACTTTAAAAAGCACTGACATCAAAATAAAACTGGATCATCTCCAAGTAACTGTCCCCTTCACAAACCATTTGCCTGATGAAGGCTTCAGCTTCCAGTCCTCAGAGGAAGACTTGTTCATGTGCAAACGCTCCCTGCTCTCTGCTGACAGCCAGACACCGTGATCCTGTAACAATCAAACACCAGGTACAGTCAGTACAGGTGCTGCCTCTGATTTTTTTCAGCTAATAACTAACATAGCACACACAGCTCACACACAACTTACACACACAACAGCTGCTCTGCCTCAGAGTAGCAAAACCAATTATTCCCTGGTATTCTCAGGAAATGGGAGGGAAATATTCTGAAGACTGACAGATTTCTGAAATAATCCTTCTTGAACGTATGCTCAGTTTAGTTGGTATTTTAGTGAAACGACTGTAGCTTTATACCAGCTGAAAGGAAAGCAGAAAGTAAATCAAAAAGCTTTCCTTCAGACAGACTTCTGTATCTCAAAAATTCAGAGCTAACAGAAATTTACTACCAAGGTTGCATTCCTGTTACAAAAACAACCATTTCAAACACCACTGTACAACATGACATGACTACAGCCATCGCACAGCAATGGCTCATGAGTATGTTTACCACTCTGAGAGAGCAACTGAGAATAAAGCAGGTAGTAACACAGCTTGGCCACAACCATGTTATTCCCTGGTTATTTTTGCAGTATGAGTTATAAATGGATCAGACGCGTTTGCATTTCATTCACTAATTTCAATCCAAGCAGTATGTGTGTCCTTATTTTTTTAAAGGGAAAAGAAGTTGCATATCTATTTTATCCAACAAAAAGAAAAAAGGGGGGAAAAAAAGAAGGAAAAAAAAAAAAAAAGAAAAGGAGAATTGGAGTAAAAGGCATTTTCAAGTTGCACATTTATTGGATCAAAGAAACTAAGGCATCAAGCCAGAATCTAATCTTGTCTGCCACTATGTAAACGATGAGTAAGTCTGCTCGGGTCAACAGAGCAACAGCAGCGTCACATGAGTCACAGCACACTTCTCTTTGAAAAGATTTCTCCATGGCTAAATATACTATTGCAATTGCTTCAAGAAAAGCTCTGCGTCAAAGTCTAATAAATGCTGGCAGTGATGCGTAGCTCTGAGCAGTCGTAAAGCCAAGAGGATGAACAAGAATTAAGAAGTGGACTTAAAAAGCTACTGAACAAAATGGAAGATTTCTGCCTAAGAAATGGAGTATCAGAAGTTTGGAAATAAAAATCATGACCTAATTTTTCCACTACCTACACTTACTCACCTTTAAAAGGGATCTGAAGAGAATAAGTAGAAAGGGAAATATTTTTTTTCAGGATTCAAGTGCATAAAATATACTGAAATCATTAGACCAAGTTTATGTAAGTTACAACTCAGCTATGAAACAACATGGAGTTTGTTCCATGATCATTTTAAACAGCCTGTCCCTAATAAAAGCCTTGCTCCTCCCAGGAACAAGTGTTAAATGAGCCCATCCATTCTGCTACCTGTGAGCAGGATCAGCCAAACCAAGAGAAACCAATCCAGCACACTGCCACGTCTGTGATCTAGCAAAATGGTAACTCTAATGAATACCTCCTTTATCTCCATCTGATATACACAGTGCTGAATCTGGAAAAATGAGAGCTCACTAAACCATAAAAGAGATGCCCTTTGGTCTTTTCTTTTTCTTCAATGAGATCATAATTTAGTGCTATTACAATTATAGTTTTAGGTAACCAGAATTACTTATCAAATGTGGGTTTGCATTTCCTATCAACAACGTACCGAATTAGAACTGAGTTATGAATTTCTCTTCTACCTAGCCTTTTCTTTGGGTGCCTGATTAAATGCGTATTATTTCTTCTTAAGTGGTTTTACAGGTCGTTTATCTTAGATTTATGAGTATCAACCTACTTTAGGAGGTATTAGATAGCTTTAACGTTTGACACATATTCTCTAAATCATTTACAGTGCTCTCCATTTGCACTAGATGATCAGTAATCTTCTCAATATTAGGTTTTATTGACAATGCACCATAGAGAGTTCTTATTATATGATAATGATTTAAGATAGGTGTAAGACTACAAACTAATAAATTCAAAAGCTTATTTTTGATTGTTGACAGAAAGCTGAGGAATAATGTGCATCCATCTAAATCACAGTGTTTCTCAATAATGTAAAACACATACGTGTTTAACCTGATAGGAGCACGGCACAAGGATTTGCAAACACATCCACATTCCTGCTTCGAGACTGACGGCCTCATGCTCCAAGTGCTGTATTTACATAGAGAAATCTCCCTGCGGATGTGAGATCCACCGCCATGTGGAAGTACCCCTGCCTGTCCCACACAATGAGGGTGCAGGCAGCGATGCAGTGGAGGTGAGCAAGGGCTCAGCCCGGTTCTCTGGTTCCTGAGCGCTGGGCCATGCCTTCCTGCACCCAGCCCATGGCAGGCTGCTGCTGCCCAAGCCCAAGCATGCCCATGTTACACTTGAGTCACGCCAAGGTTAATAGGCCCATTGAGATCAAGATTCTGCCAGAGTAAGAAGTAAGCCTGGAGATTAAGGTCTTAAAAAAATTAGTCCCATTCTTTATGTTTGAGAGGCAATATCCAAAAGGTGTTAAATACGACTGAGACATATCTTCTTATACATATTGCCCTATACAATCATTTTACAGAAATATTGGTACTGACAGCAACTGAATTCAACTGGATAATTAATTCAACTACTTCCATAGAATATCAGCCTCTGTATCCATATCACTCACAAAAAATTGGAGTAGAAATAAAAAAACAAGCAGATGTATTTGGTGGCAAATGAGTATCTCTCAGCAGAACTAAAGTCTCATCTGCAATCCTGTAATCCAAAGGTAGGTCTTTGAAATGTAGTCAAGAGATCTGTTTCAGTCCTGCTTTTACAGTAGTACATCATTGGAAATGACTTCTGGGGCACTGAAGCTGCCTGAACTGGCAATTTGTTAAATTGAAATGTGACATCTCAAAAAAGAAAAAAAACAAAAAAGGTGGAATGATCTCAATGCAAAAATAACACAAAATCCGAAACCTGCTTTTATAGAAAAAGTGAAAAACTGTTAGTGGCAAAATTGGCACATGGCAATTATACGTGACTATGAATGTGAATTGTAAAGAAGTATGGTACAGCCTGGTTTGCCCCACCTTGCTCATTCAGAAAACAAAGCCCAAATCCTTACTCAGACTAAAGACTTGGCAGACACGCTCAGCTGCTTACAAATGATTTAGGAGCAGTGAACACCGAGAACTCAACTCCAATCAAAATAAAAGACACAGCTCAATGCAGCACAGTGAGCATCACTTTCATGTTGATTTGGTAAAACCAAGCACAGATTTACTGATAGAAGGGATGAGAGGAAAAACAACAACAACAACAAAAAAACAACCAAGCAAAAAAGACCTCCTCAAATCTCAGTGCAGTAGGAACAGTTCTGGCCTTGAGATAAGAAAGTGTCCCAGACCTCCTATTAAATAACACCTTAGCAGGTGAGTTACTAACAATCTGTGAAATAGCAGAAACATCACAAACTCTATTCTTCTTACCAACAGAGCTAAAATCATTCTGCAAGGCAATATCTACATTTTTTGTCTGCTTATTTCATTCACTCAGTTCCTAAATCAGCAAAATTTAGCAATCTTCAATATCTCTCAGTGATGAGTGAAATTTCTTTTACTACTGTGAAGGAGGGAGGAGGTCAATAAGGCTTGGGAAAATTTTCTAGTATGATCTGTAATGTGAATTTGGCAGAAAAGAATTTGAGAACATTTCTTTGGAAAACAATCAAAGGGCAACATTTTCCCCTTGGAGCTGCATGGTAGTTCATGACTTATATGCTCCAAAGGAACTTGCTACTTTGATTATTAGGGTAGCAAAATATCCAGTGTCTGCCCAACAGATCAAACACAGTGGCTTTTCCTCTCTCTGTATTTCTCTGTTCAGGTAGGGCCATGTGTGTCTATTAACATACAGATGAAGATTGAATGATGCATCTCTGCTCAGGAAGATTATAATCTGAGTTAGGTATGAAGAAGAAATGTAAAAAGTACCAGGGCCAGTGGCAGAAATTTAGGCTCAGCCTAGCAGAGAGCAACGCACACTTACTCTTACCTGGATCTTGGCTGCTCCTTGGGTACACGAAGCGTCAGCAACTTTGTGGCTACCTGCACACAGAAAAGTGACTGATAAATAACTGGAGGAACTGGACAGCTTCTGGGACAAGTAATCTCAAGCCTCTTGAATCCATTAAGGCTCGTGTTAATCATTACAAACGTTAAAATATGGAACCTGCTGCTATGGAACAGTATGGTGGCCAGTACAACTGGGTTCAGAGAAAGACTAGGCAAATTAATGGAGAAAATGTCACTTGAATCAAATCACGGTTTGGACTGGGTGCATGCTTCAGTTCCACAAGTTTCTGAAGCACCAATCAACAGAAGGGCAATGCCAGGCTCCCTCACTCTGAGGGTGCCCCATTCCCATAGCCTTCTCTAAGCATCTCTCCTAAAAAATGACAAAAGAAGGAGCCTGTGAGATTTGGATCCCATTCTCTCTAGACATGACAATTCTTACAATATGATTAGTGCAATCATAAAAACAGATTCTTTAGGCATGAAAATGGCTTTGGCTGGAGTTTAAAAGCTCTAATTTTAAGAAAAAGTTGTATGATACATTTTCAGAAAGGGTCAAAATAGAGCTCAATTACAAGTCTGATTTTTTCATAGACCAACCTCAGTGGAGGGACACAAAATCCTGAGGCCTTCTTTGCTGTCACTGCAGGTACTGGCTCATCCAGAGGATTCTTCAAAGCACTTCAAGAACCTCTTGCCTTGAATCATCGTCTACACCAGCATCCCACATTGACACAATCCCAACAGCCTATTTTTCCATGAGCAGAGAAGTACTACACTCATTTAAGGAGAATGACTTCAATGGACCATTCTCCCTCAGAGCGTCTGTGTTCTACCAAAAAACAGGCCTCCTCTCTTGCTCCCCCTATCCCACCTTGCCAAGGCACTTAAAGCAGCCTTTTTTGTACCAGCACAACTAGCCAACACTACAATCGCAGAACTCCGTGCAACCAGAAAGCTCATACTTAATGCCATCTTTGCTGCGTCAGTGACAGTGCAAGCTTTAAAGCAGCAGGCTACTAATTCTACTGTGTAAAAAGCCAAGCTGTTTCCAATCTACAAATATGTTATATTCTGTTCTTTCTGCAGTATTACTAATTCCAATTTCTGCTTAATGCTCTGCATTTGAATGGGACTCCCAATTATATGAGTCACTGCAACTATTTCTTTTTCTTTTGTTTTTTTTTCTTGTCACGAACATGTAATCTGAATCCATAACTGCTGGAGTTTGAAGCTTGCTCTGCACATTTGAAGTGCCATGACAAAATGGGTTGAAATGTTACATACAGTTTTGAGTTGCTCGTGGCAAGCACTGCTGCCTGAGTGTTTTGTCATTGCTGTCACTTCCTTGCAAATTGTGGCAGAGAGGTGGAGGTGATCTCACCTTCAGCACAACCCCTCCCTATTCCAGCAGGCCAGAGAATGATGTAGTTGCACATTGTGGCAGAGGCAGCTATAAGACCATCCTAAAATGGGGGGAAGTGAGAGAAGAGAGGGTGAATTGCCCAGTTACCTGCAGTATGTTTCACCTTCAGGAAGGCACATCACACTGATTAGTGCTAACGAGAGTATAAACATCCCTTTCAAACACCACTATACCTACATGCATTAGCTGTGAATTCTTTACAGTCTTGGTATGCATGTAAGGCATGCTGAAGCTTACCTGTCATATCCACACTGCCATAAACAGCATCTGGCTGAGGAGGAGAGTACAGTCCACATTCACATTCTTTCTTTTGAGCAGCCCCTTCTACACACTTCTGAACATTCTGGATGACAGCCTGGGATCAAACCTACACTACGGAGGCTCCATATAGCAGAAGTAGCATCAGAGCACACTCTTTCACAGTGGTTTGTTTAAATTTCTCTAGAATGAGAGTGGTATCATAGGAATGGCACTGGCAGAGGCTGCCCAGAGTAGATGTGGATGTCCCATCACTGGAGCTGTTCAAGGCCAGGCTGGATGAGGTCCTGGGCAGCCTCGTCTGCTGGGTGGCAACCAGGCCATGGAGGGGGGTTGGATCTAAATGGGCTTTAAGGTCCCTTCCAACACAAGCCATTCTGTGATTCTATGAATTCCTCGTCAAGAGAGTCCAGGCACTTTATAGGATTAAGAGGCAGAAATAGGAACTGAAAAAGTTTAAAATATATCACTGGGGGAAACGAAACAAAACAAAGCCAACAAACAACAATGACGAAAAAACAACCAAACAAAAGCCAACAATATCCCACAATGTTAGTGTATAATACAAAGAAGTTTTGTGTTACACGGTATGAATTGAAAACCAAATCCCTCAATGAAAATAATACACTACTCAACTGAATAAATCCTTTCAAATAAGTACAATGCCCACACCTGCATAAATGAATTTTGGTGGTGAATCATGTGCTCAAAAGTCTGATTTAAATGGACAAATGCTGACTCTGCGCACATTTGTGGTCACGTTGGCAGTGTAGGTTATTGAAGAAAATGTCTTTTCCTCACTTGTGAAAAGCTAAATTTACAGCCTACGCACAATGCTTTTCTGGGAAAGCAAATTTTCTAGGAATGTCAGTTACAATTTTAGGAAGGAAACAATGTGGTAATTTTAAAATTCAAATTAGGTGTTGGTGCAGAGAAAGAGAAGAAAAGCTTGAGAGCTGAGTTGTGGCAAAATACTGTGGAACAGGTGAAAAAAACACATTTTCTCTTGTAGCCTCCTTTCTCATCTTTTTTCACACCAGATTCTTATTTGAATAACTGCTTTCCTTTCAAAACTTCCATCCTCTGTCAGTGTAGTGCAGGAAAGTACTGCTGGAAAAGCTTTCCTTGTACTAGAAGATAATTACTAGTTGTTCACTATCTCATTACAAAATCCTTGCAGAGGCCAGGATTTTACCATGCAGATGCTAAAAATTGTCAATATTATATCTTATGTAGGAAAAACTATAGTGTTTCTTCTATCCACTTTCCCCTGGAAAACCCCTACTTATTTGGAAGATATGGCACAGTGTAACACACCTTTTCTACAACATCTGCCTGATTTAATTTAAAGGCAGGGTGGGAACCTGTTAAGAACTACGCTAGGTATGTATATTGTAAAGAACTCTGTCATATCAACAGTGTAACAAAAATTGAAGATCATTATGCCAAAGCCTCAGCTTTTGGTGGGCCTCAGAAACGATGGTATTCTTATTTTTAGAGACGACTATAGCAGTAACTCAACATGACATGGGAGACTTTAAAAACAGCAAGTCTGATTTAAACCAATGGAAAAGCCAGGAATACAGACTGGAGACTGTACTTAATGCACCATATTGCATCTGAACATTTTGTTCCTACCAATCTATCCAAAGCATGACGTTTTGCATTTCATATTAGCATTCTGAAGACATGAAAGGATTCTTCAAACCGATGTTCATATATGCCATGTCAGAGCATGTACTCTGACTGCTTAGAGAGCTGTCATGTCCGCCTTTTACTCATGTGCCCACCTTCACCTCCACCTTCCAATCATCCCTCCTCCTATTCCCCCAAAAAACCCTGGGGCTGTTTTTATTGGTAGCACTATTTCAGCAGGAAGAGCTCTACAAATATCATTAGCTCAGCAGGAAGAGAGCTACAAATACAGTTTGTGGGATTTGAACTCCACTTTGGATTTCTGCAGCATGTCAGCTGTTATGCATATGTACCAAGAGTGAATGCTAACAAATCACTGCAGTAATACTTGATGTTTATATACAAATTCTCATCTTCAAAGCACTTCAAAATTTCCCAGTTCTACAAAATCTGGGAGAGGGAGGAAGAGATACAGGCAAGAGCCTTTCTTTGGCGTTGATCTTGATACAATCACTGGTGGTCCCTTTAAGCTTCGCCATATAGAAAGAATTTTGCAGTCTGCAAAATTTGACTGAAGGGCTAAATTGCCACTAACAGCAAAAACTTTAAAAATAATTCCCCTTCCATACAGACGGCTCTTATCAGAAACTCTGTTCTTACCTTTGAGTTGAAAACCAGAAAAACCTATGATATGAGCAAAATGCTCTGGGAAATTAATATACATATCAAAATAAAGGACATCTTGATTTCAGAAAATTTTCATGGAAAAAAAAATAATCATATTCCAAAGCACTAAAGAAACATAGAACATAATAATGAATCTTAGGTATTTATAAAGATTTTTATAGGGTAAACCAGTAATTCCTCATGAATTACTTCAGTGATCCAATGGGAAGTGAGCTTTTGTAGCTGAAAGGAGCCCGCATTAACGTGCTGGCCAGCAGTGGATAGGAAAATGAAGAAAACTTATAGTGCATTGTTACAGAGTGTGTTACAGAGCCCACTTCTCCTGATCACAAAGCAACAGAAGGATTTTCCTCAATGCATGAGATCAAGCACAATATTCTGCCCGCTGAACGTTTCAAACAACTGCTTCCAAGAGTTCAGCGCCCACATCTAACACGTCCTCTGAAGACTATTTCCACCCTATTGGCACCCAAACGCAGCTAGCAGGTATTGCCCTGAGCGTTGGAACTCCTTCTGGCGAACAACGTGCAGGCAATGCCCCCTCCTGGCTGTGCAGGGCAGGCAGCAGCAAACGAGGCCTCCAGGTACGCTATTTCGGGGTGGTTTGGTTTTTTGCCTGGGATGGGTCAGGCTTGCAACCCTTTTTCATTATCACCCTGAAAATGGGTGTGAAGTGAAACAAAACCTAACTTTTTACTTAATGAGAAAAAAAAAAAAAAAAGAAATTGTAATTAATGTAACATTCTATTTCTTGAATATTCCATTAGGCACGTGGGCCAGCCTTCCCACTTGAAAGCATGGTTTGTATTCAACATGCTTTCTAGGGCACAGAGTTTTGTAACATAACATTTATGTTTATGATTTAGAAACATAGACATTAAAGCAGTTCTTATGTGATTTATGCTACAGTGAGATTCCTCTTTTGTTTAAAGCATTTCTGTGTCTGAGAAAATATGGAAGCATGTTAACATACAGAGGAGTGGGAAATGCATTCTGAGATGAAAGGTTACATGCATTCCAGAAAACATTCCAAGGAAATCAAAAGGCAGTCTTTGTGGGACAACTGTAGAAGTGCCAACTCTTCTTTTACGCAATTTTACTTTGGGGGAAGTAAAAAAAAAAAAAGAAATAAATTAGTTTGAAAGTTTAGCAAGTGATTTAAAATAAAATGAAAAATATTGCTGATGAATAACTATAGTGGAAAGTGTTTAGTTACATATCAATTAAATTCTCTCCTTACTGCATCTGCAATACCTCAAGTGATGTTTTCTCTGTCTGTATTCTCCTTCTAGCAAAGTATCCTGAAAAAGCAGAAACTGTTAAATATTTCACAACTGGAAGAAAGAAAGAGAATGAAACTTTTTTTTTTTTTTTTAATTGAGACTTCCCAGACTTCCCTTCAGAAATAAACTGAACTTCAACATGCTTGAATTACATATCCTTCTGTTTACAGCCTCCCACTTAAGTCTAAGCTAAACAACAACAGTGGCAGAAGAGAGTAAATTTGAGGAACTGAAATGAACTATTTCTAGTTAACAGTTAAGTGAAGCATTTTCCTGTACACCAAAATAATGACGTTTGGCGCATCACCTACCAAACCTCAGTTTCTGAAAAATACAGCATCATCTTTCTCATTTGGCTAGTTAAGATCTTTTAATTTTTCTTCCTCAAAGTTTAAGCTTCTTGCATTTGCTGCTTTTCATTTAAGTCTGCCTGTAAAGAAAATCAGAAGAAAAAGAAGGTGATTATGCTGGAGCTATCTTTGGCTGCACATTGTCTTTGTGGTTTTGACACAGCGCAGTGCAGTAAGACAGACATTATCCTACCCACCCTTGTGTTCTGCAGACATAACGGTGTTGCAGCCTGTACTTATGTGATAACACTTTATCGTACTACTGTGTGCGACCCCAAATATGGTGTGTGTGCCATGGACAGGAAGTGATCTGGGACAGCCATTTCTCGTCTACCCTTGTCTTGGGAGATAGGCTAATTTACCTGTGTTCTCAGACAGCCTTTACCAATAAACACCAAATCAGAAAAATTGCTTTGGGATTTGGTTGTTTTCACTGTTTTCCTTTGCTGCAGATGTTTGTTCTCTAGTGTAATACATTTTATTGAAACTGCTGGAATTAGAAAGCATTACTGAAAACAAACAATAAAAAACATATTCCTGTGTTGTTGCTTGTCTTTCTTAATTACAAACACAATTATGAATGTGTATCATATTCTGGAAATCCAGACTGCTGTAGATTCTGAGCACTTAATTTGCAATGCAGTATTTATAGGGGACGGCACAAAGGTACTAAGACATTTTAGGGAAATCTATAGTAGTGATAAAGTGTAGCCATCCTTGATTTGATAGCATTTAGAAATGTGGAATCACTAGAACGAAGACCACAAATATTGGAGTTTCCTGGGGAATTTATATGCGTTTTTCAGAATCAGCATACATCACTGCAAAGAGACAAGAGAAACAGGAGTGAAATGAGACAGTCCTTCCAAGAATCGTGAAAGTTGTTGACACAACTGGAAATGGCCGAAAGGTCCTTCAAAGGCTCCACTAAATCTGATCTGAGTCTAGAGACACACTCTCAATGTGTTTCATATAATTTTGATACAGTAAATGGATTTGTCCCAGAAAACTTGCTGTAACTTGCAGTAACTTGCCACTTTAGGAATGTTTCGGCTTGCGCATCCCAGAAATCTCTGCTATTACTTACTAATACATTTCTCTAATTTCCACACGTTTTGTAAAGAAGAAAAGCTCTTAGCAGTGATGTTAATGAAATCAAGGTCAGGTGAAAATCATGCATTTCATTTGTTCTGTAGGACAGGAAATATACAGCACTGGCTAGGTTCTCTCTCATTTATAAAGATACACTGAAAGTGAATGTGAAATCAAGTAAGTAGATCTAATGATGTATCATTGTTCCAACTGATATTCCCAGTTCATATGTAATCCATATAAATCCATGTAAACACTATTTCCAGATAATATTATATATTTAATACCTTTCTGCTCAGCCTACAGTGCTCATTGTGCTCTATCTAAAACTGTAACAACACATGAAGTTTAAAGTCTTTAATGCCACCTGGTAGCTGAAATAAACACACGCAACATTTTCATGGTCTAGCCACATTCTAGTTGGCTTACTTTCAATAATTTCATATGCTGGAGAAAGCAGTTACAAAATAACAATGGCCACCCTTCTGGCTCTCTTCTGGCTTTCCAGAACTTTCAATTTACAGATCTCTCTACAGAAAAGCAGGTTACCCTACCACAATTTAAGCCTACTGACAATAGCTTACTTGCATTTCATGAACCCTGAAGAAGTAACTCACAGACTCCTCACAGTCTGCAAATCACATCCTGGAACCTGATCCATTCCATTAAGACAGCTCTTGAACACTTAGGCGTCAATCAACTGAGGTCTAGAACTGGCGTGAGTGTGTGACTGCTGATAAGAATTGCAGGATGTGTAACATAGGTGCATCTAACCACTTATTTATTAAGCACATATTGCATATGCTCCATCCCAGAAGCTGATCCTGAACTCTGGAAAAGGAATTTTATCATTGACATCTCCCAGAGCAGGATTTGGCCCATGTTTCTTTAACACATGGTGATGCTGAAGATATATGTTGTTATATTACTGAATATTTTTTATCTTATCACATGTAAGCTGACTAAACTAGGAGCTATTTATAGAGGCTAATTCACATTCTTATGGCATATGGATGTGCTTTTTGCCAGCTTTAGCATGAATACAGTTTATATTCATTAAAGCTGAGCTAGCTAATTACCATAGAATCAGTGAAAAGCTTTTTTAGCAATAGTACCTCAAGGTTGCCAATAGTTTCATTTGGGATTCGGAAGGACTGTGAGCTTCTGATCTTCACCAGTGAAAACAGCCACAGCACCTGCCTCAAAGGACTCTGCCTCTGGGCTGGGCTCTCCCAGGAGACCTTCTTGATCAGACCCCTAGCAGTAATCAACGATAAAAAATATGTGAATTAGAACATCCTCCCATTTTCTATAAGACCAGTGTCAGCTCAAAGACATGAAACGATACACAAAGCCCGCTTTTGAGAACTTTACTGACACAGCCAGCATCACTCCTTCACTGCCCAGGCCAGGCAGATGCTGAGATTATGAAGCTGCATGGGATGGCAGCCGGAGGTGCTGACTCAAATAGAAGTCCTCCTTTGCTGACTGGTTAATGCAATAAAAGCAATTTCATTCAAGCACTTATTTTAGAAGTGAATGCATTCTGGAGAAAATAGATAGTACTGGGCACCAAAAGCAATAAACATGGTGGAAGATTCATAGAATAACAGCTGGGGGAAAAAAAAAGTAAGCAAAACTCCATACCTTAGGTTCTATATCTGCAGCTATTGGTGATGCTGAGAGTGATGCATAGATATCAGATGTACCTTCCTCAGATGGAGCAGGGAAGGGGGTAACTGCAGGTGGGGCAAGTTCAACTATATACTGCCAGTGTATATATATAATATAAAAAAAAAAAAGGAAAAGAAAGAAAAAGTAATTCAAGTTTAATTATTGCTTGGAAAATTACAAAAAATAATATCTTTCTGTGTGCATACTCTCCAGGTGCTAATAACTGGAAAGCATACCAAAAATGATTATAGATCAACTTTAATTTCTAGCTGCATCTCAAGAGAACCTGTTTATAACTGGGAAAGAACATATGATTTTCATAATTTCATAACACTACAGCTTCTTACTCATATGGATAATTACATTTAGAAAACACAGTGCCTAGATAATGTGCAGTCTTCACAATGCAAATTTCACTCCTGAACAGGGATCTTGTTGTTTTTTGGAATCAAAAACCCTCCTGACATTCAGAAAAGACCCTCCAGACATTCAATGTGCTGCAGTAAAGTTGTAGCAACACTGCATCAAACATTTTAATACGTCACTGTAATTTAAGAATCACTGACGGTCCAATTTTTGTTGCTGGATCAACTTCTTGCCCCCATTTCTCAGTCCTGTGCTCATGGGAACACCTTGCTGGAATTATGCTGGTGTTTGAACTGCTGCTCCAGGAATGCTTAGGTAAGGAAAGGACATTTTCTCTCCTGGAGTACCTGGACGTAGCACTTGTCCTTCATCCTCATTCGGTCTCTCTCAAGTGATGCAGAATGCTGCCTGGAGTCCTCTAAGGGACCAAGGTTTTGTGTTTCTGTTTTTTTCTTTTTTTGTGTGACATGTCAATCAGGGTGTCAGAAGGCACTTTTGAATGACTAAGAAACAGTATACTAATGGTATGTTTTGGGCCTCTGCAAAGGGAAGTGCCCACTGAGAATACCAGGCAGATGTTCCAGTTCTGAGTCAGCTATTACAAAACAGGATTTTGCTTGCATGGTGCAAGTCAGCTGCATTAATTCACATCAGGGTAATTGCAGCTCCCATAAATTAAATTTCCTCATACCTCAGAAATCACAGCTAGATTGGTGTTTGGCTCATTTACAGTTACCTGCTATAGTTAAATACGCTAAAAAATATGAAAGATTCCATAATTTTTACGGTGAAAAAAAAAAAAAACCCAAAAAAGAAAAAAGAAACAGTGATGACCTTGTCAGTTTAATTTATTGTATTAAAAGCTTATTTCGTAGTCCAAAAAGCATTTCAGAGGTGATGTTTGGACACCGCCATTATCTTCAGGATTCTCTGCCATGTATCAGCTTGCCCAAAAAGGACACTGCTATTCCAGGTTTCTAAGAGCCCAAAAAGGAAGGAAGAACTTAAGTGAGGAAAAAGATTTTATAGAGACAAAATCATTTTCAGCAACACCTGTGACCCAACATTTTACAGCACTCTGCTAGTGTCTAAATACTGACAAAGGAAATAGAAAGTTTAGGTTTTCTCATCAAAATGGAAAAACCCTTTGCTGAACTAAATGCTGTTCTTTCTAAACTGAACCAGAAGCTTTGTTTTCAAATTCCAATGTTGTTTAAAACCAGAGCTCTTTTGGTTTAGCAAGTATTTCAGCATTCTCTGATTTCTCAACCTGTATTTTCTCACTGAAAAATATTTGCTAAATTGGATGAGAATTCACAAGTAGTTTCTGCTTCGTTATAACTACTTCTTTTGGTCATTTAGCTAACTATTCACTTCTACTATGGTCTTTATTTAGATTCAAACATTTTCAACTTATTCACTTTGGTCTAAAAACAAATAAATAAATAGATAGATAGATAAATAAATAAGTAGGTGAGGTTTTGAAAACCAATTCCTAGCTATTCTAATACATTTCTGTAGTATGGACAGGATTTTCAGACATACAGTTTTAGAACAATATTCTTACTTCAGTGCATCCCTTTAAAGAGAGCCATTCTTTATTCATCTGTTCTGTGTCTAATAATAACCCTTGGATCATTAAGAAATAACTAAATTACAGCAGAACTAGGCTCTTTAATGAGCCATAATAGTCTCAATATTCAGCCAAAAGTTTTTCAAAAGTCTCTGAAACTGCAATGCAGAATATGAAATATTCTGTTTAGTAGTAAGTTTATGAGCAGCACCACATTTTACAGCCAAAATATAGTGACCTAAAAATGCCATTCCGCATTGTTCCTCCTATACATTGTGTCCTTAACAAGTCCAGGGGAAAATCTGAACAAATGAATTGCGGTGAGAGCCCGAAGCCAACCAACGTATTTAAATGAATCCTTCTGATGCAATACTTTCCTTTAAAAAATACAATTAAGTCTTTGTATTTCCTTTGAACAAAACCTCATGTTTAATAGCACCATTGGCGCTGCAGTGAAATCCATTTAAAAACTGGGAAGGAGACACAGTAAGTTTTACACAGTTGAAGCCAGCTTTTAAAAAAATGTTGCTAATTTTTGAAGTCCAGGTAAATCTGTGGCAAATTACTTCCACTGACCTACATTAAATAATTCATACTCCATTTTTTTAATTCCTGAAGATTTGTCATTATCTGAGCATTATTCACTATGACAAAGATGTATTACTCAGAGCGTCCTTTTGAATCAATGTAACTATTGAAATGTGAAAAACAGTTTGGCAAGACGATAACGCCTTCAGATTAATTGGCAATATTGTCAGGCACACTGCAGTCTAGCGGTCCAGGAGAACTCAGGCAGAAAGAAATGGCGAGGCAGAGCACAAACAGAGAGGACACATCGGTGTCAGCTGCAGGGAAAGGGGCGCTCTGAAAGAGATCAGAGGAGCAGGAGTTAAATGCAGTATCGGGCGCACAGCACCTAACTCCTGGGTGCCAAAAGGCTCCCCAAACCACGCTGTCTAGCACAGGTTGGAGGCTGCTCTGGCCTCAGAGCGGTCCACGTGGGAAGCATCGCTCAGTGCCGCCCTTACTTTCCCACCCAGTCCCAGCACAGTCCCAGCTGAGGGCTGCAGCCCCTGCTCAAACACCGCCCTGCACTTATGCCCACACGCCGCCATTTTTCCCCAGAGTTCTTTCCAGGAAAAGTTTGCATTAAAAAGGCCAAGGTAGCAAAGTGTCAGACTGTGCAGCACAGAAGCCTGCAGACTTACCTCTTTGCTGAGGGCTAGCAAATTACCTTGTTACAAATGTAGGCAGAGCAATGAGTAAAATAGCATACAGGAACATTTCTAAAACAGGGTAATGGCAGGAAAGAAGATTGGTAAAGCATTCTAATAAATGAGTTCCACAGATGTGGTAGTTATTATAAAATTAGCTTTGCATAACTTACCAATATACCATTACATTTTTCCCCAGATGTTATCTGTTACTTGAATTAATTTTGCTTAAGTTACTATTATTGCAGATTTTATCCACACTGTATTTTATTATTTAAGTTTCTGTGGCATAAAACAAGCCCTGGCTGATAGCATTACTTTTAATAATATATGTAAGAGGTTTTAGTATTATACAAATGGCTGCTGGGTATATCTTAATAGTCATAGCACAGAACGTCTGCTCTCAAAATATTATGTAGATTAAAACCAGCTATTTACTTACACTCTAATTCGAGACATTGGAAAGGTTTGCAGTATTTATGCATGTGGCACGAAGGGAACCAATCTACTCAGGGAATAAATGTCAGGGCTTGAAAATTAGCAAAGCTGAGGTCAAGGTCAGTATGGATTTGCTAACATACTTGCTGAAAATTAGAATTTACAGTGTATGCTTATTTATTTCTTAAATGAGAAAAGAGACTGGGGTGGTGGTGTATTTGCTTCTTTGATACAAGGCTTTTGTATCACAGAGACATTTTTAAACCACCTTTTCAGCTCGGTATAATCTGAAATTCCGTACTCCTGTCCACAGAGACTTAACACAAATTCTCTGTAGCTAATCTTAGCAAACATAAGAAAATAATTATTTATAAGGATTGGAAAAATATCCCAAGTTCAGCATGGACCATTTCTAAAGCCTTGCAACATCTTTCAAAGCTTTTCAATGTCCTTCAGTGGGATATGGATTTGATTTTATATGGATGACAGATGCATTTAAAAATGTGTTTGTGTGTTATTCCCCATATTCATATCATCTGTGTAATTTCTGACTGGATGTCATAGGGCCTCAGGCTTTCAGAGACCTGCACAGATTTCTCATATGTGATGTTTGTTACGAAACAAAATATTTAATATAGAGTTGACATTACTTTGCCATTCATGCTAAGCATGCACAGCTGCTTACCTACCAATCTTCTGAATTTCACTTGCTGGAGTAAAAGGCATTTACAAGATATGGTTTGTTAGGTGCCTGTATTTCATGTGGTTAAATTTGAATGAATAACTAATGGTCAGAGAAACACTGCCACATCCTTATTCAAACCCAGCTTTTTCCTCTCTTTAGTCTCCCAACAGATGCAAACACACTGAATCCACTCTACCAGCCTCAAAAGACATCGCCCAATAGTGTTCTCACCAGCGAGGTTTCTGGGAGGCTGCTGACAGCTCTTCAAATACATTTGCTGCCCTGTTTTGTAACAATACTACCTACAAGGTCCAAAGGACTGAGGGATGTTATGAGGCACGCAGAATCTTAATCCAGATACGTGATCCGTGCAGTGTGACTAAGATGGCAGAACTGGCTTCTGAATGCCTTCACTACACACATTTGTATTAATGTTTAAATCTGAGTGAAGATTAAGGAGGGACTAAACTTGGCCTCTGAAGAATGTTCCTCAGTTGCCAATGATGTACATGGAAAGCCCATGTGCATGTTCCTAGGCAGGAGTATTCTAACCACTGGTCCTTAAATGAGACAAAAGTTCACTGAGTGAAAGGTATTCTTTATGCTCTTTTTCCTCTATTTCAGAATTCAAGTTAATACATTTTAAAGACAGTTTTCCATATTTCTGAGCTGAGATGTGAATCAACTCTGCTGACAATACATCAGCAATTAATCTAGTTCAAAATAGCTATGTGAAGCAATTCGGTGCCTACACTGACAAAACAGGATCTACGCCTCCCCCCAGGAAGCTGTAAATCAGTCAGTGACATCTGGCCTCAAGGACATCAGAGTCATCTGAAATGTGGTAATTTATATTAATGAACATCAATATTAATTTTTAAATAAAAAGAATTTGCTGCTGCCATTATGTTTACATACGGAATATTATTTATAGTTTGTGTTCCTCCTTTTCTACATTTTGCCCATAAATAATTGTAAGGAAGCACACTGTCATAGTTATAAATATTTTTCCTCAGAGTTGAAGCTTTTACATATCCTCTTGCTGTTTTCAGTAACTGTATGAGGGCAACAACCAGGATATTCTTGCTGCTCCAAGAACTGCTGCCAACTAATGCTTGATTGAGTAGAAAAGGGTTCTTCTACAACAGCAACCAAAGTCCCCCTCTCTCTAGAGACATCTTAATGCAGAATGCCCTTAATACCTACATTCTGTAAGAATATCCTCATGTCCTGGGAAAAAACACAAAAATCCTGATGTTACTGAGCTGGAGTCATATGCTTCTAAGCTTCCAGTTATTACTGCCAATTTGCAGATTATTTAGAAAGACAAAATAAGAGAAAAAAAAAAAAAAAATCCCCACTTGGCTTTCACACTAAGGGCGCATCACTAAATGATTCACCTTGGAATGGTCACTCTAAATTCAGATTGCGTTTAGCATTGCCAAATCTTCTAGAGTCAAGGGATTATAAGAGAATCTCAACTTTCATTTAAAAATAAAGTTCATGTCTAGCTTTTACGGTTGCAGAGGAAAGATGAAAAACATAAATCTTGAAAGCTCAAAAACTAGACTGTAAGCAAATGGAACCAAACAACAATTATTTTTAAGCAAGTCTCCTGATTTTTGGGAATCTTGCTCACCATTTTAATTGCCCGAGGTTAACAAAACCCCTTGAAAGCAGTGCATACAGATTTTGAGAAAGTATGAAGGATTTTTTTTTAGTCCCTGAAAGTACATCAGGACTCTTTAAAGTGCCAGCCCCACCTTTCCACTTCAAGAGCACCCAACAAGGAAATTGCAGCCAGCTCCCATTGTGGCTGTATTGCTTTATTCAGTGGAGACCTAAAGCCTTAATTAAAAATAATAATAATAATAATAAATATATATTTATAATATATTTACATGTATGTATATTAAGAGCCTTTTCTACACTAAGCACAGTTCTTGTCATTTTTGTTATTGTTGTTCATTTGTTTGTTTTGTAATTAGTCTCGTGATCACTTGAGAAAAAAGTACATTCTTTTGAACTTAATGCAAAACTAGCATACAGAGAATCTATGGTGGCACACAACTGATTAGGCCAGAGATTCACATTTCCTTGTTGCGCATCCCTTTTTCCAAATCATTTAATCAGGAAAGATCTGACATGAATACTGAAAATATAATAATAAAAACATGAAAGCATATTTGACCAGGTGCATTTTGGTATCTCCTTCTGGGAGATAAAGACTTGCTGCAGTCTCATGCTCAAAGAAAACCTACTTGTGACAGAGTATATGCCTTTGGCAACAAAGTGGGTTAGAGGAATTAAAATGTTTAGAGAAATGGTATTCCGCACACCCTCTCTAAGAACTTTATCAACCTCCATCGTCAGCACTGAGCATGTCCTGAAGGAAAGTCAGAGACACTAAAATAGATTAAAAGCCTAATAATTGTTTAATACACCTGCCTTGAACCATGGCAAGGGGAGCCTGTTACATCTCCCACTGGAAATACAGCAAAATTGGGCTCCTCACTAGGGCACCCCTGTTTGCCCAGGGCTGGGAGGTGTGACATAGTTCCCTTTCCTGCTGAATGGAGCTTTAGGAACTCAGTAGGAACCAACAGCACTGCCTCTTCAGTCCTAAGTGCATATGGCAAAAGTCAGGCAGCTCTTGGCCATCTCCTGTGCTGTTTTTTGGGGGTATTACTTCCTACATGGAGCACTGTTACCACATGCAGCAACATTACCACCAACTCTTAAAGCTCCACAGCGCTTTCTGTCAGCCCTAAGAATACTTTTCTGCAAAGTGTAGTCCCACCTCCTGCCTTTATCCACAGCTGCTCTTGAGCAGCCCTCTCTTCCTCGCCATTCCTCTGCAAACAGCGCTGGCTCCGTACAAGACGTGTTGGGGACAGGCCTCCCACACAAGTGCCCCATGCTCTGCACCCTCGCACCAAAGCACAAGGCCAGCTCTTCTTACCCTCCTCCCAGACATCAGGCGCATTGTGTGAATAGGCTCCACTGTATCGATTGACTCTGAGCTGTTTGTACAGAAAAAGCTGCTCTAACATCTAAAAGGTTGCATTAAAAAAATTTACCTAAACAATATTGATTCCAAGCTAACAGTAAAAAAAATTGCTTATATAATTTAAAAACCAGAATATAGATTTTTTTTAAAAATATGCTACATTAGAAAACTTTTTAAGACAAACAGTCACATAAAATGGTGAGCTTGTATTGTTTATTATCAGATCTAAACCATGAAGTCTTTGCCTGAATGTGTAAGTTTCTGTTAAAACAACAATTTTTCCTGTGGACTGTAAATTCAATTACTGTTTTTATTGGAATCACATTTTGCTTTGGAAACAATCATGCAGAAAAAGAACCGGTAACTCAGACATCTTAAAAACATCTCAAAACAGGCACGATTGTGAGAACAAATCAGTTATGGTAATTCTTCCACTGTGAACTGCAATGTTTTTCAAATCCATTTCCATATTTTTAATTAACACCTAGTTAAAAAAAAATCTTACTGTAGGTCATTTTAATCACAAATGGGAAAACAAATTTACTTTATCAGAAAATTGACTAGACAGTATTTTAAGGACTTATTTTTCATGTTTTTATCATCCAAATTAAGTTATTAACATACGTTTTCCAATTTGGGAGTGCAGAAGTAAGCCAATTTTTCTTTTGAATTTCAGAGTTAGGCAGCTTTTGGTTACCTCTATGTGAAAGTAGCTTATTGTAACACCAGAATATTTCATCAGTATGCAGACAAAAACACATCAAAGCTATCAGTATTACAACTGCATTTCTACATAACTTGAATCTGAAGTATTCCAGCCAGTCTTTTAGTCAAAACATATCATTACTTCCTTATACCATACTTAAATTTCATACTCCATTGTAAACAGGCTCTCCTTATTGCAGTACATCCTCATAAAGCTGTTTATTCTGGATCTCAACTTGAAAGTTGGGGTTAGTTTTAACTCTATCTTATACATAATATTGTCATTCATATTAATTGAAAATGCAGCTGTGAATACAGGCAGGGTTAGTCCAGTCAACACAAGAATTAAACAAAGCCTTATTTCAGCATAGCTTGGCTTGGTGGGTGATATGAAAACTATTACGTTTCCCCTTGGTTAGCTGCCAAAGCCAACCACACCTTGGATAATGTGAGGTTGTTTTTGAGTAGGTAGCATCTCCTTACAATCTATCTCCTCCCACTTCAACTTGGAAGGTTTCTGAGAAAAGGAGTCATTTCTGTTGGGGCATGAAATAGTTTCTGGTGAAAAAGCATATAAATCTCGTTCTGCTTTGACTTGTTAGGAAGCTCATAGCAAATCATATAATCAAATGTAGACATATCAACATTTGTTTAAGCAAAACAATTTCTCTCTGAAGAGCAAAATGTATACCACTCAACTCCTTATTCCTTATAAACTCTGATTTAACTTCATATTCTAGAAAATTAGCACAAACAAAGGTAACAAACCCAATATAAATCTGAGGTTTGCTCAAAGGGGATTTCCACAAGCATAAAGAATTTTAACACAAGCCCAGATTGCATGGAAACATTTAGAACCTTGAATTAACACTGAACAGAAATTCTTGAGTCACTCACAGAGAATGTGGCATTTAAATGTTTTGCAGCACTATTTGTTGACCTACATGGATTTCTAAGCAAATATCAGTCAAAGAATTTGTTACTGGCATACTTACATGCTACCTAACATTCATATCATTCCAGTTACCAAATACCAACATTTCTGTATCAATTATATGTCAAACACTCTGAAAAGTTTAAGGCTCACCTGAGTAGGAGTGCTGCCTATAGTTATGTAAGGGGAAAAAGGTTCATTTACACAATTACAGTTTGCTTTAGTAATATATTTAATTACACCATGTTTAATATAGTACAGGAGCTTGAACTTTTTTTCTTGTCAGCATTATCACGGTATTGAAAAAACAGTGCAAGAATTTCCAAGTGGGCCCATACGTGAATATGAAGGGTACTGAGTTCAACTGCACTCTATGTGTTTTTCTCTCCTCCCCTGTATTTAGTCCTTTCAGTAAACTATTTTACAAGAAAAGGTGCAGAAACTACGATCACAAAGTCTGAACACCGTGTGCCTGAGACAAGGATGATACATCTGTGATGGTCAGATTTTAATGTGGAAAAGGAAATGATGCAATGATGTCAAAGGGATTTATTTATCTATTCATTCTAGCCACACCTTTTCCCTGGCAGCATTCCTAACTATCACAGCAGCATTGTAAGAACTCAAAGGTAGCCAGTGCCAAACAGCAGCACCTCCTCCTAAGAACATACAGCACTATCCAGAAAATTGACACTGCCCACTCTGGAGGTGCCCCCTTTTGGCCTAACCTCAGAAGGAACATCAGGAACACCACATGTCTGGACTGCCAAGCAGAAAAACTGAAGAGAGGGTAGAAAAATCACTAAGATTTTCATTTTTTTAAGCTGGCAAACTCAGCTGGCAGTAGAGACAAGGGGGTATATAGAGACATGGATCTAAACTGGTCCTGTGTAAGAGAGACCTATTCAATGTGCAGAGACTCGTTCAATGCAGAGGACAGAGGCAGAGTGGCCAAATGGATTCACTGTTACCACTCTGGGAGCAGAGTCCAATGCTGAACATTCATTACTCCAGTCTCAAATTCATTCTCGGCACCAACTGCCATGAAGCAGCAGAAGGTCCAGCACGTCCTCCAGCAGTGCCTATTTCTACCAAACCAAGATTTAAACTAACTTTTCCAAAAGAATTCATAACCCAAAGATCACAACAAAGATAGCACTCTTGGAGACTCCTGGACGTGGTCCCTGATCACTTCCTCATCAGTGTCGGGCTGCTTCCCTTTGATAATCACTTGTTTCATCTATACAGAATGTCATGCATCCTATCTCCTCCTGCTATATCATTATTTTGATTTTTATATTTGTCAGAATGTAATGCAACTCTCACCACTGCTCCCAGGTTTGTGGTTCTATGTTGGCCAGAAATATTTACCTGTGCACCATAATACTTTCAACAACTGACACAATCCATCTTTGTGTGCATACACGCTTATATATCTGTAATTGCTAATTGTCACTCAAGTTTAGAAGGGCTAGGGGGAAAAAAATAGCAAAGAACATAATCACAACATAATGGCCTTTAAAGCAGAAATCATTAACATGACTTTAAAAAAAGAAAAAAAAACCCAACACCCTACTTGCCCATCATAATAGACAAATTTCAGTATAAGTCCTCTGATTCTGCAAACTCTGGCCCTATATTTAAAGCACTGACTGGTTTAAGTGTTCTTTGCAGGTATTCATTAAATCATTCGTACACCCTAATAAATCTTGCTGGATGCACAGCTCCATGTGGAAAAAATAAAGCTGATAGGAGATACTTTTTAAAAACTTGGCCCCAAAAACACAGACAGGTTCTTTTTACTTGATAACAACTGGCTTTGCAGAAATATCTGTCTAAATGGTAAATTAGTCTCAAAGCATCCTCCATCACTGAAAGACTCCACAATGCACTTGTAACACAAGTGACAGCCAACAGCCAATTGAAACATTTCAAGTGGATTTTTTTAAGCCTTAAAATTATTAAAATTGTTGATTTAAAATAATTATATTTCAACCAGTGTTTTACTAGTTCTCTCCCCATCTCTGCTGATTTTAATTTTCTCACTTGTCAGCATCTCCTGGCAGTGAGAAGAAGAAAGACCTCAAATCTTTGCTGATTGCTTTCCACACAATCTGATTTCTATAAATTAGAAGCTGCTGATGGGGAAGCAGACAGCAATACCCTTTGATCAAGATACACATCTTGATCTCTTTTATCATTTTTTAAAAAACAATAATATTACAACAAAAAAAAAATCATCGTACAAGCTTTTCGATCAAAGTGTGTCACTGTCTGCTTCCCAGTCAACATAGTGCCAGTGAATTGGCAAGGTGCCCAGGAAGAGCAGGCAGCAGCTGGTGGATTTGATTACCATCTGCATATCCACTGATGTACAACATATTATGTCTCCACCTAGTGGGCAACTGCACTTAACAGGAAATTTGAAAATGGGTTGGGAGTCTACTTTCATGGAGACAGAAGGAGATTTGTTGGACTTCCCACCAGTAGAACTGGGCTCTAAGGCTGTGTTGTGTCGGATATTACTAAAACAAAAAAGGCACCAAAGACTTTTGATTCTCCCAGCAAACTAACAAATCTCTCTTACATTCCTCAGCAGCCTGGAAGACTTACCGAACAAATTTTGAAAGCGTAAAAGAGAGAAAAGGAAAAAGTACATGAGAGCAAGGAGGCCATTAACAACCAGAGCTCCATAAATAAATAACAAGCAATGAGATAAAAATGCCAAGACAACATCTTTCTTTAAGAAGAACTAAACTACAGCACTACTTCAGCTCCTGGATAGCAAGACAGGCAAAACACTGCATTAACTTTCTCATGTAGTTTCAGATATCACCCTTGACTTGCAAAACAGATTGAGTAGCAACAGGAGACAAAAGATAGACAGATCTGTTTTTCAGAAAAGTGCCATTGAAATCATCCTTGGGAGACAGATTTTAGAATCCGTGTGATTGTTTAAATAAAGTGAAACTGAGGCACAAGTCAGTGCTGTGACAGCTCTTATCTGACAGACAGAGGACTAGAACAAGTAGTTATTATAAGACTAATTCTACCATGGTCATTATACCAACCTCCCTTCCATCGATTACCATCCTTTTTGACAACAATTCAGCTAGCAATGTACTGACTGGATGTATTTTATGTACAGCCACCTAGTGTGAAAACTGCATCCTAATGAAGAACCATCAGTACAGCAAAATGAAATAAAAAACAACAAGATCATACTATTGATTTTTTTTCCATCCACATACAGACTAAACTTAAATTCCCTTAGCTGGAGAAATCTTTTGAAATAACTCTCCAACACGGCGTGATTACATTTCATTTAATGACTTCTCTTGGGTGCATGATAGGTCCTAAAATAGCTCTTCTTTTTCTGAATATCTTTTAATAAAGTTGTTTTTAAAAAGCATTTTGATTTGACATACCTAAACTGGTTACAGTAAAGCATATTCTGCTTTTATCATACACTTCGTTGCATTAGAAGTGAGTTTATTATTCTATAAATAATTCATTCAAAGGAACTTCACTTTAACAGTGCCTAATAGACACGATCATTTAAGATAGCATGCTGGCAAATTTCAGCTTTAAATCAGAAGCTGATCTGTCTTCATGTTAAAAAAATCCTGCAACTTATCAGAAAAACAAACCATTTTTGTGCAAAACTCAGGCATGAGCGCTTAAAAATGAAGTCAATACATGCCAACAACATTTGTCCCAATTCATCACGTTGCTCATTTGTGCTGGAAGAAGATGGGATTTGTTTCAATCTATTCTAATTCCCCTTATTTCAATAGAAACTACAAGAATTAGAAATGAATGTTGTTCCCTCCACAATTTGCTGTGATAGAAGCTTTATTTTTCAGGTCAGCACTCTCCATTTTTGATTGCTCAATGAGAGTGCAACAATGGCTAAAAAAAGAAGGCTCTGAAATGTTAGGAAATAGAAACTGCTGACTACCTGGTGAAGGAATAATGATTTATAATATATGAATAGGGGCAATAATTGGATAGCAGGCTGTACTCAAAAAAGCCTTAATTCACAGATCTTGACATCACAAAGTCATAATCCATCGATCTAGCATCAGAATGATGGATTATGACTTTTTAGGAACATGCAGGCATGTCAGCTTCATGAGCATTCCGGGAATTGTAGTCCAAATTGTTTTACTGAGGTCATTTGAACAATTTCAGTTCTTAGCAATAAAGCTGATGCAATAATATTTTGAAATGTAAAAGTTTTGTTGGATCCTTTTTTTTTTTCCCCCAAACTCTAAAAACCCTGCAACCAAATATTGCAGATTGCCATAACTTGTGACAGAAGAATACTTTCAAAACTACTTGAAGCCACGTGTCATTTTTTCTACAGAAATGAAAACAATTTTGAAAACCTATGTGGGTTTTATATCAAGACAGTTTTGTATTTGAATTTGGAGAAGAAAAACACAAGATGCAAAGTAAGTAATTAATTACAATGATTTCTTTCAGGAAGAGCATTGACATTTACTATACACATTTTCCCATGGACTACAGCAAAAGTATATTATTTTTGACCTCCAATTCCTTCATTTTTTTGACCCCAAGTATCTCTTAAATTGTTGCTGCCAAATATAAAGTTATGATGTGAATTTAGATGTCATCTTTCATGAAAAGAAATGCTAGGTTTTTGAAATGTGTGAATAAGTTGAGATTGAAATGTATTATTTCTTATAAATAAGCTCTTGTCATATTAACTCAAAAAGGCAACTTGCTTATTCAGTGAAATACTTTGAACTACACTTTTGTCATAAAAACAAACATAGGCTAAGGTAATTGCGTTGAAAATTGAGGGAAGTTCCAGAGCTCCTTTCATTAAGCATCATGTACTTATTTACAGCATAATATAATTCATAAAATTTTATTACCAAATCTTCTTGTGGCATTTCCCCATTACAGTTCATTGAAACCACCTACAAATTAACTACTGCTATATTACTTGTAGATTAATTCAATGGCTCAGAGATGAGTTCTTCAAAAAGTGCTTTCTGCTCCAGACAGGTGTTGAGAATAAAAAGTAAAGCCTACGTTAAAAATAAAATGACTAAATATTTGCAGTGAACACATATATATATATATATATAAAACAAAAACAAAAACTGTGACTTAAATCTCTTTCAAAGGTATAAAAGTTTTAAGTATACAAACAACAGGGCTAAAGGGCAAAAGAAAAAAAAATCAAAGTCAGGTTGCTTATATTTTATCCATAAACTCCTTTGTATCTCCAATTATCTAGAAGCAGAGTTTCTTTCTCTCTGATTTTCCTCACTTTCTCCGTTCTTATTGGTAAACTGTTTTTAAAGAGTGCTTATTAATAAAAAATACTTATGTAACACTTTCATATTTTGTTCATTTTTTTTTGAGCGTTCTAGGTCTAATCTCAGCCCTGATTGCAAAACAAACCGTAACAACAACTAGGACAAAAGGAAGAGAAAAGGCAGCTGTGGAATAACTTTAACTTTCAATTGTTCTCAAAATGAAAGTGAAAAATGATGCACTTTTTACAATACAGAAGTAATTGACTTCATTTTGACAACTAAATATGAAATGGCTAATAAAAATCACCACCATGTAAAATACACTCCTTCCTCTTGACACATCTAATCTTAGAGTCTCACATAAAGGAAACACATCACTGAAAAGCAATCACTTCTTTAAAGAAGTCTCAAAGAGCAATCTCCACACAACTGATCAAATGAGTACCTCATTTGATTACATCTGCTGAGGAATTAACATTGGCAGGCTGCTATTACTAAATTGGAAGGCACTTGGGAGGACACCATTGCTCACAGTTTTCTGTTTTGTGATTTATATGCTGGAGGTAAAGGTAAGTGGTCAGGATATCAGTTTTGGATACTCTTTCAAAGAGCTGGTTGAATAGTGCCCTAGCATCATCAAACCAGGTTAATTAGTTACTTCATTGTTGAACAGTTTTGTACCTGAATTTTCCTAGGATCACTCTTGACCCAGTATTAACCTAGGTCAACTCAATCAAGCTTATGAAATCAAATGAGACTTGCACTGGCACAGGCTGCCCAGAGAAGCTGTGGATGCTCCATCCCTGGAGGCATTCAAGGCCGGGTCGGATGGGGCCCTGGGCAGCCTGTTCTGCTGGGTGGCAACCAGCCCATGACAGGGGTTGGAACAGGGTGACCTTCAAGGTCCCTTCTACTCTAAGCCAGTCTATGATTTGATGAGACTATGTAAGGTGGCTACAGCTTTTTTAAACTTTCCAGATCAAAGTATGAGTATGGCCCTTAGGATCTCACATCAGGGAAGATGGCTGCCTGGTAATTTTTGTTTCTCCTGTTTCCTCCTCTTTTTTGGACCTCTGCATTACTTCTGTACTTCTTTTCATGTTGTTAAAGTCATTGTAGCCTTTCCTTGTCTCAAGTGACAAACTAACTTCATGTCTATTATGAAGGACCAATAAGAGGCTAACTTTCCGTCTTTAGTGACGTGTACTTGAACCAATGACCTTGAAGTGAAAGGCTCTGTAGGTTTTTAGCATTCCCTTGACACTCCCAGCTCCTTTATTTGTCCAGTTTATAAGCCAAACCTATGTTCAAAAGGAACACTTATAATTTCTATTATGATCATTCTGCTGTGGCAGTACATTGCTCTGGAAAAAATATGAATTATACAGTGCATGTGTTAGTAAAATTTAAATCAAGCAAATGTTTAATATTAAGCCATTTCATCTATTTCCAAACTTAGGCAAATTTATTACAAAGTATTGAAATTGCACTTCAAGCCCTAAGGCTTGCAGCATTGGAGCCTGCCTGATTAATGTAATTAAAGGAACAGCATAACTCAAAATTTATTAAAAATTAAATATACGTGGCCTTATTGTTTACCTCCAACTGATAGCATGATTTCTTGCACTGCTTACTATTTGACAAGCTGTTAAAGCGTATCCCCTTCTCTTCTGCTGCGCATATGGCTAAAAGAACAGAGGTTAAATGCAGCAATAGATAAAATCTGGGAATTGTATTTTTTTATCACGGTGGCACTAAGTTCCCCATTCTCAGTTTTACCATAAGCAGGTGATGCTAAAGAGGTGGAAATTTCACGGCTTCCATGGACAGAATCTTCTTCCCTTCCATGCTCACTTCATGTCATATATTGTAGTTTTCAATCAGCCAAGACCCAGCTTGCAGGAGGTGCCGAGCTGTATGTATCAGACTAAATAATGCTTGGCTTGTAAGGCCCAATCCAGAATAGTGTTCAATGTTTGCAAAGCTGATAAAGTTTACAATGCATAAAAATACTCTCTTACACAGTGCGTGTGAAATCTTGAGAGCACATGGCTAATGAATGCTGGCTAGCATATGAAAGGATCTCAGAAGCCCAGGAGATAGGCTTTAGGAGATGGAAATCTAATTTTCTTCACTCTGGAAAAAAAAAAGCTTACATTTTTTTCTGCAAAAGTTGTCTGCATGACTCCATTCTCTCCTACAATGATGCTGCATTTTATTTCAGCCAGTGCACTGATCAACAGCCTCTCCCAGAACAGAAGTAGAAAGGAAATGAAAAAAATGAAAAGAAGTTGGCAAATGAACTTATATATGCAAATTTCATGTTAACACAGTTATGCTTTCAAAATTATGGCAACAGCAATAGAATTCTGCTGTTGTGATCACGGATAATCAAAGCAAGGAGGAAAAAAGCCAGCATTAAAATATTTTCAAAGGTATGAAAGTCTTTACTGTTGTGCAATTTAAATTTACTTCCATTACTTGAAATTTCCTTTTGTCTGTGTGATTAGAATTTAAATGCTTCTGAAGTATATTAACAAGTATAATTCTGTTATGTTGCAGAAATGCTGTAGCAGTCCTCCCTTATGTTGAAAACTAAGTAAATTCCTTAATTTACTACTGAAATACTAAGCAAATTCAGTTAAAACATTTTGAATATGAACTCTTCACTAAGGAATAAGCCATAAAGATGAACTAATGCAGCACTTTTTACTCTACTCACACATATACATACCACAAAGCTATAGCAGTATTTTATACAACTGAAAACGTGGGATGTTTGCAAATTTCCAAGGATGCTTTCCCACTTAATCACCTATAGCTTGAGGACCAATTTTGCTATCAATACACTAGGTTGATGTAGTGCCTTTTTTGTATACAATTGTAGTAGGGTACCTGAAGTCACTCGGGGTGCTGTGAATTCAAGATACACGAACTGGATTGTAAATCATAATAGTAAACTCAGAATTTATACCAGAGAGCAGTTAAAGAATCATAGGCATTAAAAACCTTCTCGTGTGTATCACATGATGAAGTTGTTCAAAATTCTCCTCTCAATAATTCCTTTACTTTTCACATTCAAAATGTCTTTGCTGAGCAGAAGTTACTTTCCTTGAAGACAAAGTTCAAGGCAATGTTATAATCACACTGGAGTCTCTATGTAGTCTTTAATGCAATGACATAAATTGGGTCTTAACTGGAAGCTGATTTGAAAAAGTTAATCAGACCCCCAAGTAAAAATGAAGCTGCAATACCTCACAGCACCACTACTGCTTATTACAGCATTGGGAAAATTTGGGTACCCTTCACGAGAACCTTCCTTTATTTCCCCAGCTATATTGATCTCTTGGACTTGATGCATGGAATACTCTAACATTCTACAAAGGGGGCCTTTTAAACAACTATCACAGAGCAAAGTTTAGTTAACATTCATGCTATCTTTTTTTCACTCTTCACCCATTCTTCCCCAGTCAGATTTGGCAAGAAGAGAAAGGGGAAAACAACAATTTTAAAAGCCAATTTCTATGTTTCTGTATGTATGGGACTTAAGCAATTACTTTTGCATCTAAATTCAGTTGTACTCTAACAGATAAGTACTAAGGAGAAAAGCAGGTTGTCCTTGCAATTGTTTACCCTCAAGACGGTGCAACAAGACCAATTTGTGTTAGTCTGTGAAGTGGTAACTGTATTAAACTGGCAATCCAGCACAGAAAAATTCTAGCATCTAATTCCCCATTCCCAGAGTGACCTACAGTTCCCTATTTAATACTCCATATCTTCCTGGCTGTTCAGTGTACAGTCTTTAAACTTTCCTAATTCTTAAGTAAGCTTCCTTAACACAGACTTCTACATTTTATTTTAATGCATACAGTTTCCTCCTTATTAGTTTGTGTAATGTTCCCTCCACTGTGCGAGAAAATAATAATCCACAAGACAAGTTCTCATTTTATCTTGAACTTGTCACATATTAAGATTCTCCTACTCTGTCAGACTTGTAAGCTTGTCTAATGTCTGTCATTTGTACCCAAAATTAACCAAGTCTATCCACGCTGTATGGTTTTTCAGTTGCTCTGATTTTGATTATATATAATAATTTGTAATTTAAATTCACAGAAAGCGTGCCTATGTAGCAATGTGTTTTCCTTGTCAGTTTTAAAGGCTTGGCCTTTACTGACTGATACCAAAGCCCTGTTTTTTCCACTCATTGCAAAGTTCCGGTAATGCTTGGACTGACCAATTACTTATAGTAATTTGATTATGTACCCTTTTTTATTATTATTATTTACCCATTTAACTGAGGATTGATCAGAAGAAAGAGAGTCAATTCAATATACTGCAATAAACCCAGTATGAATAACAACAGCAGGAACTGAAGTCAAACCAGCAGCAGATAGGAAACATGTAGATAAGGCTGAAATCTTGTCTTTAAATTCTCTTATTTTTCTTGTGCTTTGCTTTGCCAGGATTCCAAACAGAAGGATATTACTCTAACATTCAGTAATTCAGAGAGCTATAATTGCAAGCACAGCAGGGAGTGACAATAGATAAAACCTTTGCAGTGGCAAAGTGAGCCACATTTGCCCCTCTACTTCTATCCTGACAATTTCTTGATTTCTCAAACAACATTTGATTAAACAGAAACAAATATGACTGCAATTCATCATTAGACTCAAAGGGTCATTCTCAAAATAGACAGAAACACAAAGATGTTTTTAGAAATCCCTTGGGGTTCACCACAATGCAAAACTGGTAGGAATTGAAGAAAAGAAAAAAGAATGACGAACAAAGAAAAAAAAAGACAAGTCAGCAACCTAGCCTCTAGCTATTAGTTGCTTTTAACCTATGCCTAGAGGGATAACAGTAATGCTAAAATTGATAAAAGTCTCCAGCAACAAGCTTAAGTGAGGGTAAAATCTTTAAGTACTCATTTGAAATATGATCGTTACAGGTAATTTAACATTTCTCCAAATGTAAATCTTCAGCTTCATCCTAACTCCTGGAGAGCACAAAAAGCTGGCAAACTATCTTCCTTAGAACAAAAGAAAATCATTACGAGTCCTAAATGTACAACAGATAGCGATGAAAATGATAAATGGATGCCATGAATACAAAATGAACACAAAGAAAAACTCTGAGAGAATGTTAGGCAGATATTCAAACCATAATAAATTCTACAGAACACTCCTATCATTCCTCAATTTTATTAAAACAAGAGCAATATATGGAGTTTACAGAATCGCAATTGGTTGCAAAGTATCTTTATTCACATCACACAACATTCAGTGAATTTAAAGGATATAGACCCGAATTCCTGAATGTTAGCGTCTGAAATTTCCCCCACAGCCTTGATCATGTCAAAATTGAAGCCTTCTCAAGCACAGGATGTTTTCACAACTCTGAGACCATATTTGGAAAGCCCTGCTGTAAATGAAGCATGCAACATTCATCTTTATCACTTAGAATCTATGCCATTGCCTTAGACTGTTTTCACAAGCCAAATCTGATATATAATGTCAAAATAAACTACTGAGCAATTGCAAAGAAGATATTGTTACTTGTGTAGTGTTAGCTTAATAGAACAGAGCAACAATAAAAGTTTTATCAAGTACACAGATTCTAACTTGAAGAAAACAGAGCATTAGCATGCAATACTTGAAAAATGCCCTCTGTTTTGAAAGTAATAACAATATTTTCTGTAAGATGTTTTTATAATATGGCTAGACCTTCCTATAGAAGAAATCAAAAAGATCAGAAGGACCATTTATCAGGAAAAAAAAAAAAAAAGAACAAAAAATGCTAACATTTCAGCTGAAAACATCATCCATATTTTTTTGGGTTTTATCCCGGATTCAGCATCACCTGTAGCATAGCCCTGAAGAACTTCTGCAAGCTCTGGCATGGGCTCTGCAGTCTGAGACAGATTTTGAGGGTGAAATCAGTGTGAAAAATAAATAATAATAATAAAAAGTAAATTAATAGAGATACCACCTTTGCATCTTCTAATGTCTCCATCAGAAAAGGGACGGCCAGCAGGGACAGAGAGGTGACTGTTCCTCTCTACTCTGCTCTTGTGAGGCCCCATCTGGAGTACTGTCTCCAGGTCTGGAACCCTTGGTACAAGAAAGACAGAGCTGTTGGAGAGGGTCCAGAGGAAAGCCACGGAGTCATTAGGGTACTGGAGCACCTCCCATATGAAGATAGGCTGAGGAAGCTGGGCTTGTTCAGCCTGGAGAAAAGAATGCTGCATCACTGCAGCCTTTCAGTACCTAAAGGGAGCCTACAAACAGGAGGGGAGTCAACTCTTTGAAAGGGTAGATAACAGCAGGACGAGGGAAAATTGTTTTAAGTTGAAGGAGGGAAGATTTAGGTTGGATGTCAGGGGGAAATTCTTTACAGAGAGGGTGGTGAGGTGCTGGAACGGGCTGCCCAGAGAGCTTGTGGATGCCCCATCCCTGGAGGTGTTCAAGGCCAGGCTGGATGGGGACCTGAGGAACCTGGAGGACCTGGGGAGGTTGGTGGCCTTGCATGTGGCAGGGGGCTTAGAGATTCATGATCCTTGAGGTCCCTTACAACCTTGGCCATTCTGTGATTCTGTGATTAAGGTCAAGTAGAGATGCTGCCCATTTTTGTAAGTAAGGGAAAGCAAAAACCAGGTATAAACGGTTAAACATTCCTCCTCAGCTGTTTTAAGTTAGTCAAGAGGATACTCAAGATTACTTGGCTACTGAATTTCCAACAGTGCAATGGGAAACCAGAGCATAAAATACTCCAGATCATACTCTTAATCGTAAAACACTCTTAAAGATTCCAGCTGCTGTCTTTCCAAGACACCCTGAGGACATACAGTGTAGTCTACCTGTCCACTGCTGTTTTACTGAGTGCAGTAGCTGGAAGTACATAATGATGTCTTAGCTTCTATAAGAAAACAGTGATCGGTAGGAGACCTATAAAACAGGAAGTTAAGTTAATGCTGATTACAGTTATCATTAAGAACCTGTTTTCTAAAACAGTGGAACAAGAGACAGTGAAACTCAATGGGCTGGAGTTGGTCATCAGCCCCTACTGCAGAAGAGGAACAGAATGTCAAAACATCTCTCTCTCCCCTGTCATTAGCAACCTATTTGTGAGTCCTGTTTCAGTTTCACATGACAAAAAACAAAACCAATAGAGGAACTCGGTCGTGGTCCCTGTCATTGCTTGTGGCCCCTTTGACTCTTCTCTGCATAGCTGCACATGGGCTACCTCTGCTCAGACTTGTGACTACGCTCAGGTTTACATTTTCCCTTCAGGTGCTCAGCAGGTACAAGGAAAGAACAGGAGGAGAGCTCTTAGCCAAGGCATATGGCTCTCTCTCCTGAACCATTTGGCAGTTTCTTTTCATATTTCTGGTGCCCTATGATGATGTTGCAGTGTATTTGACCCTTTGTGAAAAAATCAGGCATTACTTTGAATAAAGTCTGTCTCTTTGCCGATTGTCTTCCCCATTTGAACCCTAATGAAAACATTCTGATTGATTACTCTGAACCTAAGTGGTGCCAGAAGTCTTCCAAAAGTCTCATGTGTTACAAACAACAAATAAATACATATGTTGAAGAAAACAGTCGTTTTGTTAATGTTCTATTTACACAGCTGGGATCTCGGGAATTTTATCTATCTGTATATTCAGTAAACTAGGCAGATTAATGTAAAGTGCCAGTTTGTAAGAGGAAAAAAAAAAACTAAAAAAAGAAGGCTCCCCCTAATCTATCTTTCTCGGCTCCATCCCCCATGCACCCGCATGCCTCCCCCGTAACCACAAAATACAAAGTAACTGGAGAGGATTCTGCACAGACAGATGTAATTTATAACAAAGACAGGAAAAGGCAACCCTAACTCAGAGCTTGCTGCCCTTCCTATAAAGTTCACCTCCTTACCAAGAAAAAGCAGAGAATAATTTGTTTGGTTTCTGTACTCAACTCCTTTTTTTCTTTTATTGTAAAAAGTTTCCATTGTCCTTTTATGTTTTGATTATTGAGTAAGTTTAAAGACTTGCCAAATAGCCCAAGATTGTTAACAGACCAGCACTATTTAACTTTGAATGCTTTAAAAAAATAAAGGCAGAGTTCACATTAATATTCTATGCCCTCATTTTATTTATTATCTTTTCTTTGATACTTAAACATTTTCCTAGCTGAGGTTTATTAAATGTAAGCCTAAGTAGCAATATAAGTTACCTCACATATGAACCACACAGCCTATAAAACTCAGCTTTCTAATTAGTAACACTGCGTTTTGCTGAGAGTAGCATATTTATAGGAAATTGAAATAACATTTTACAAATTAAATATTCAAATGCATTGGAATCAATGTTTAGTTAAAATTCTTCATATTGCATCTTAAGACAAGTTATAAAATTGAAGGTGAAAGTAGAAGACTTAAAATGCACCAGAAAGTTTTGTATAAAAGGAACTTCAAGCATCTTTAAAACTTATCTGTTGAATACATTCATATTCACATAAAACCAACCAAAAGTATAAAAAGTTATTAAAATGTATATTGATTATAAATCATCACAGTAAGGAAATGCCACGCTATTTATTTATACCAATAACGTCAAAATTTTATTCATAACATAAGGTCACAAGATGTATGCATTTGATACATACAGATTCACCCATGGGGATACATTCCCATGAAATATTACATTACTTGTCCATTCCACAGATACTTTTAAGAACACAATTTAATCTTTAAGATGATGAAAACCTGGAGATGAAAGTAGAGAGTGCAAAAATAGTTGTGTCCTGCAGCGTAAGCTCATGGATTTCTACTCACCTGCTGGAAAATTGGGAAATATGGGAAACTGCTCCAGCAAACCAGTCACCAATGTCTTCACTCTGGACATGCAAGTATCCAAATGATACCTGTCCGTCCTCAAGTACTTTGCTCAAGAACTTTAAAATTTACCCAAGTCTGCACTTCAGCCAATCTCATTGCCTTACATTTACATAAATAAAAATACTCATCTATAAATACTTTTTAACATGTTATAGTCCTACAATGCAGCACTTAGTGTTCTGGATCTTAAAACACTCTGATAGGGAAAAAAAAATACCAAAAAACTTGCTCTTAATGCTGTTCTATCTTTCAAATCAAAGCCAACAATTCCTACTTGGCCTGCATTCCAACAAATAAATAAACCATTATTGCTGTTATCGGAACCACGCATATTAATACCCACATACACAGAGAAATCAAGTCACTTTCTAAATAATTAAAAAAGCCACGCAGCACATCTGTGTATATGTAAATTCCTGCACTGTTCCAGAAACATTTCAGCATCAGCAATTTAAGGTTTTTTCCTCTCTCTCCTATTTAACATCATACAATAAAAAATGCAATGCTTTGACAACTATACAACTGAAACAAAAACGATGATAAGCCTCACATCCATATATACGTATTTGCTCTGGTGTCTTCAGCTTTTCATCCTTCAGAGTGACAAGCAGCATGACCTCAGTCAATTCTCAGTTTAACTCTGTGTATATGAATAGATCCACCAAAATAAAACTTTACAAGTACTCAAAAAGAGGTATTTGTTTTAACACTGGCTTGTCAAAATGACAGTGCTCTGCGCACTGAAGGGGTAGCCTACAACATCTACTCTGCATTTTTCCTGCCTGAATTTTTACTATGATGAGTTCCTGCATGGTACTGAATTAGAAAGCATGCTTGTTTTGTATTTGATGTTTCCTAAGAAAAAAAATTTTTAAAGCCTTTTGTTCATCATTCTCTAAAGCAAGATTTGCAAAGAGACTCTACACCTGGTTATAAATTCCACCAGCTCTGGAGCTGCTCCTGGCTTCAAGTCAGCACAGTTCAGCTACCAAAACACTGTAGAAGACCATCAGCATGTGACCTAGACAAAAACATAACTCTTAAAGGTCAATATATCTTCAGAACTGGTAACTGAGTAGAGCAAATTCAGTCATTGTAAAACAAGAGAGGTTTCTAATGTGCAAGATACGCTTAAAATATTTCAAGTAATAATGCACACAATCCCAACAGACTTCACTTTTCGTTCAGTGTAATCACAAGTCCTTCAAGATCCCTCTGGTTATAGCCATAGCAAAATTCAAGATCAAAGGACCAAATCTCAGTTATTTTTGCCACCATAAACCACTGGCTCTCCAGCTGCTTATTTCAGGTCTCTGGTATGACACACTTCTTTAGCGGACATCAAAAATTTTCCCTCAGACATCAAAAGCCCAAGTACCAGTTTGCTAGTTTTAAACATTCATAATCGTAAAATAATAAACCTACTCCTGAAGCTGTAGTTTTGATCTTCACAGTAGTAAAGGCTTGAGGAACAATTTTTGAAAGAAAAAATAAATAAGGACATGAAAATTAAAGAAAAATGGGATATCACACAACTTTGGTTTATCAAAGATACGTGATGCCAGACTAATTTCAGAGTTTACTTAATATGATAATCTATTTTCTAGACAAAAAGAATGTGTGAGACACGATGACTGCATGGGAGGCAAGGAATATCATACAGATGGGACTGAATGACCTTGAAGAATATTCACTCTTGCATTTAATGAGAAATTGTGAGGTGACATTGGTGGGGCACAATTTTTAAAAATCTGCAGTGCACTGAGAGTACCTCAGCTGGAAAACACAGTGATAAAAGAAAAGCAGAACAGCAGATCTACGACAAGAGAACCACATGATACAGTTATGAAATGTGTGACTGACTCTAGGACACATGTAGATTATTCCCAAAGAGAAAAAGAAAGCGGTATTATCATTGTACAGGGTCTTGCTTTTATCTCAGCTACAATACTACGTGCAGTTTGGTCACTTATGCTCAAACAAAACTAATTTAAAGTGCAACAGTTACAGAAAATGACCAACAGGATGACTAAAGGCTGCTGTGTATGTAAGAATGCATATAGAAAAAAAAAACCAAACATCTTAAAAGCAGAGATTGGGGAAGACTGGCTTTTCAAATTTAGCTAAATGAAGGCTGACAATAAGATTGCTGTCTCTTTATATGCTAGAAAAATAAACACTGTGAACCGAACAAGATCTAAAGGTCAATACTGGCACAAATTGGCACATGGATAAGTGCATATAAGCCTGCTGTGAATACATTTAGACTGGAAATTAAAAGTTTTGGAATCATCACAGCCATCAGGCTCCAGAGCAGTTTTCTAACAGTAACAGCAGAGACAAAAAAGTTAACTTCTTAAGCTTGAGTTAGACACATTTCTGAAGAGGATTATATATGTTTACCTAATGAGAAGGCAGCAATAGATCTGAAAATCGCAGAGGTCCTTTCCAGTAGTATGCTCTTATTTCCTTTGAACTAGTCTTGATATCTTTGCTATGCTAATATTTACAAAACAAAGCTACAGTAAATCAACTTGTGGTTTTTAAGCATTACAAATATTTGAAACCTTTAAGCTTTAAAAAGCACGCACTCTATTAGCTGGGGAATAGGTCTCTCTAGCGTGAACTGATACTCATAGAAATGTTCTGGTTTCACACATCCTTAAAATGGAGTTCTCAAGAATCACTGAGCAAATCTGTTTAAAAAGAGATTGGTTAACCAAAGTAAATGTGCAACACCGAATCAGATTTATATATCAAAGTGAAGTCCCAGACTTCAGGACTTCTGCCGTGAAGAAAGCTTAATTTGCTTTCAAATAGTATATAGTTTCAAATAGTTCTTCCTACTGATGGAAGGGATTTTGGTTCAGACTTAAAACCCAAAAGGTAACAAAACAACAACAAAAAAATCAATCAACTAACAAGAAAAAAATAAAAAATCCCAACCAATCAACCAAACAAAATAAAACCCACCCACATTTGTGTAAAGACCAGACATGTTCCAAAAGCTTAATGTTTCAGAAAGTGAGAGTACATGGAAAGACAGCATTAATGGAAACTGTTTTGGAGCTGTAAGCACAGGGGATGATACTTAGTGACTGCTATAATACTGAGTCTACACTGCCATTAAACTTAATCTTCGATATTTTTATTGCAACCTGACCCGCTATGACATCTCTAAAGAAAATTACATTGTACACTACTACTTCAAGAAGTCAAACTTAGCTAGTCATCTGGGCCATAAAATAGCAGATTACTCCATCAGGCTGGCTAAAGCAGCCAGGAATAAAACTAGATTTACCAACCACATTATTTTTATTAGGAAATGTTTCAAAGCAGACATAATCCCAGAAGACCTTAGCCTCATTCCATCCAAAAATACACAATGGAGAGCAGCAAAAAAACATGAACTGCAGTATAAGATACAATTTGTAAATCTGGAAAAAAAAAAAAAAAGAAAAAAAAAAAGGAAAAAGAAAAAGAAAAAACAGGGCAGCAATGCCTCACCCTATCAAAGCAAAATAAACTAGCTGAAAATAGGAAATAATAAAAACTTCTACAAAATTCATGTATTAACAATTTAAACATTTGTTATAAGATCTGACATGTTAATGGGTGTTGCTCCATTGAATCCCTGCACATCAAGATTTAGTCTGTACTCTGTTTGTTTTCTTTGAATTTGCAGGCTAATATAAAAGCACTAAAATCACAGCTAGAGGGCAAAACCTCCAGAAGGGATAAAAGGTAGAAACATTATTTTTAAAAATAGCATTCTTTAAGATGTACGGTATGTGAGTCCTGCATGCATTTTAATTTGGTTATGGTCACAGTCTCGCTAAAGCTCTGTTTCTTCTGTTGTCCATTTAAATGTAGGGAACTGCTCATAATAGTAACACAGCAAACAAACAAAAAAAGCAATGAATGTACTTGGCAATCTTAACGCATCTTATTATATGCTTGTACCATTGTGTTTTCTAACTGGTATTTGTGCATATGTAATATATAGGTCTTTGTAGATCTGGAGTGAAGGAGAAGTAAGGGATTTGATAGCTGGAAATGCAATTTTAAATTTTAAAGACTGCCAAACTAGGTTAGATTTATGATGTGTGTTTTATCATCTAAGTAAGCTTTCATTTCTTTCAGTATTAACCTTTTTTTTTCCTAGGCAGTATGATCACCTCAGGCAGTTTGATTTAAAGGCTTTAGCCGATGCAGAAATATATTTAAATTAGTCAGTCATTTGTTCCTTTTTTTTTTTATAAAGATTTAAATACTGTCTATATTTCACAAAGTTGGGCTTTATTATGCTAGCTGCATCAAACTCAGAATATTAATGAGACTGTGAAGCTCCACTAATTATGTGCCATATTTAAGTAACTTAGATTTTGTTAAGTGGCAAGCCCATAGATATTGTATGCATAATCTAACTCAGTTTTGAGTCATTTCCCTTTTCTTGTCTGATTTTATTCTACACAGGAAATGACAGGGTCATTTGGAAATAAATGCAGTGAAAGATCAAAAAGGAAATCTGATTGACAACGCTGTATAATTGCCCACACCAGAGAAAAAATAAAATTCAATGGGCGTATAATCCATTGCTACAAGATTTATCTGGAAAACACATACCAGGGCTTCCATGAAAGGATATTCATTGCAACACTAAGGATTGCTTTTATTTGTTGTAGCTGAATCTCTTATAAAGATGCAGGTCTTCTTATTAGGCTAGTGGACTTTTATTCAGTAGGCAATACATTCAGCACACATGGAACACAAATTGCTAAAGCAAGCCATCCCAGTTGAGCAAATCTTTGTTGACTTGTCTCCAAGTCTTCATTTGCAAAATAAGGTAATAATGACTAAGCTTTAAGAATACTATGGTACTTGTGATCTGGGCAAATATGGTTGTTACAATTTACTGTCTCTCATTCCAAAATAACAGTTTTCATTGCTGAAGGTAATGGAAAACTGTTCAGATGTTAGCAGCAGTGAGTTTAGGAGTTACAAAACATCAAACTATTTGCCATGGTATGTCTACAGAGGCTTTATTTTTATTTATTTATTCCAAGATGGTGATCTACGTAGTAAGACAACGGTCAACCTTTCATCACAGATTTATCATCTACTTTAAGCACACAGATTTCCCAGACAAATCTCCAGTCCCTTCTGCTTGCTGAGCACATGCACTGCGGAGCACATGACTCCAGGCGTGCTCCTGCTGTAGCCATATGCATCAAACAACATCTGCCCCTCTAACTTGTCAGGTGACCTCTTCATCTAAGGGGCTGCAAATGTAGAAGATAACACTCTCCTTTTTTATGGATAAGCATCTCTATAGAAAGAGAGCTTTAAGTCTATGCTGAGTACACCAATCATCACATTTCAGCATATTAAACAAGAGCAGATAATGCCATAAATTTGTATAAATTTGTGTAGCTTTGAAGTGCTAAACTGTAACTTGTTGAAGAACAATATTCACCCTATATCAAAATAAACTCTATACAAATACAAGAACTGGTCATTTTGGATATTGCATGGTGGTTTGACAAATTAAGAGAGTCTCCACCATTGGACTCAAAATACAAAACAGTTTAAACCAAACTAATGCATAGGTAAAAAAAAAACCAACAAAAAAACCCAAACAACTGGAAGAGAGCAGCAGCTAAAAATTGTCATGAAAGTTTTTGTAACAGTTATATTTGAATTGTGCTTCTTCCTTTATGGATTACCACCAAAATCCTTCACAGAAACACATTTCTGCTTTTCCACAGCGGAAGCTCTACCTTCATCAGAGGTGGTACTTTCAAACTGCGCAGATTTACTAAAGAAATTATGTAATCAAAGCCTCATTAAAAATCTTTTTATCAACTGGAAAGCTCTAGCCAACCACTGATCTTTTTAGCTAATATGAAAAAAACAAAACTAAACAACCTTAGCAGTACAATGAAGAAGTCCTGCTCTACTTGCTCACTGAGTTTTGCTGATGATTTCAGAAGAGCTAGAATTTTAAGTCACTTTACAACTAACCTCAGAATAACTCACACGTCAAACAAAGCTATTTTAAAAGTGACACCAGAAGAAATTATACCACATTGCTCATAGACCCAATCCACTGGCTTAATGTGTAAAAAAACATTTTCCGATGCATTAACTTTAACTTTGCTATGAACCGAAAAGCTAAAATATGTGCCAAAAAAGAAATTACACTACCATACCTCTCAGAGCAACCACTTGTCTCCTAAATTACAAATGTAGATTCTTTCTGATGTATGGTAAGATATATCATCAAAACGCACTATCAGACTAAAGGAAGGTGCATTTGATGAACTGAACCTGTCTGTTTGATTTAAGACCACATCCTGAGTCAACACATTTTTCTATGCATTTTTTCACAAAGAAGCTATAAAATATGACAAAGTTTAGAGTCAAGTCAATTCACTGTTAACACTATTTTCAAAATGTAGGATTTCTAGCCAGCTTGTTTCTTTATGATGGGTATATTTAGCTATTGGTGACCAATGTGGATGGATAAATAAATATGAATTAATTGTGGATACATAAATATCAGGACTGTGGTCAGACTCATGCTTGGTACACAATCGTTCCTGATTTTGATTGCTGATTATAACATAGAGTCAGACTCATGCATCACTAATTCAAATGACAGGCACTAACTTAAATATACATACACAAAATTTTTGCTGATTTAACACAACGTTTTAACCAAGGACTGCATTTACACTTTTTTGAAATTCAAAATTAATTTTGAATTTGAGGATCAAAATATCTAACTTATATTCTTTAATCAGCCATTTTACGTTAGTAATGAAGTAATGTTGACATGAAGTTGCTTTGAGCAATACAAAACATATGCCAGAGTTCATTCATTAAATAACTCTACATAATGAATTCCATCTATATAAATGATTTACCTCATTACTTATCACATGTTCCTCTCTAGGACTGTGGAAGATATATTCATACAATTTATAGAGTCGAAATAAGCTGCAAAACAAGAGAAAAAGTAATACTAGTACAGCTTGAAATTTTTAGAAAGGCAATATTACGTAAAATTTTATTTCACTAAAAGCCACTCTCCGAACCAGTCGTACTCCAAATGTTAGGAAGATGTTGGCTAACTTCAGCAAACTGCTGTTTAACTTCTACAAGCTACAATATGCAGTGTGTTTAATTTATGGGATTTACTTTTAGATTGCTGTAGGAAATACAGTACAATACATCTGCTTTCTTTTACGAAGTCAAACTCTGAAAACACTAAGTTCTACTTAGAAAAAAAGTAATCTCTGGAACACTTATCACCAGGATACTCATGCCTTTAATATCGGTGGTGGTGAACAAGCAGGAAACAAAGCCAAATGACCTTGCAGATTTTGGGCTGCTGGTCCAGCAATCAATTTTGATGTTGGAAGACAAAGCAAAAAAAAAATGGAAGCATTTATTCTCTCAAGATCACGTTTCAAAATCAGCGTATAATTTTCTTAAAGAAAAGCTAGAAGACCAGGTCGGCATACTGCAGTTTTGCATATTACTACAAAAGTAACAAAGTAGACCATCTCAATGGCCTAACATATTTATTTTCCTTAAAACATATATGGCTTTCCATTTCACGCTTTAAATATTATTCCTTGTTTCCTTTCTTTATGATCAATGATATGGTATGATTTTAATCAAAGGCTCACTTTCTCACAGTCCATCTGTTACAATTACTTTTTTCTCTTAAAATCACAATGCAGAACTTCTGGCTTCTGTCACGTCATTCTGACATATGATTTAAAACACAGCTCTACAATTTCATAGCAAGTTCAGGTTGAAGAATGATTCTAAATTTATCACACTCCTCTGATATACCCATGAAGGATATGGCAAGCTTTTCATAGAATGTCAGTAACTGGTTCCTATGCTTTGTGGTTAAGGATAGGTCACAGGCTTATTTTGATTCTTTTTTTCCCCCATGAGTGTCAGTATGGCTTTTTCTAGCCAGCATGGCAGTACCTCTCTGCTCAACACTTGCAAGGCCACATCTGGAATACTGAGGCATGTTTTCAGCTGGGTTTTGACTAGATGGCCTCCACACATCTCTTCCAACCTCAGTGTCTCTATTAGTCTGTGAAGTAACTATTACAACGTGTGCAATTACCTAATACTAATGACACGGCTGCTAGATACTGGATACCATACTAACACTATGCTTGCACACCTAAGCCTTCCACTGTTTCTGGACCAGGATGTTAATTTTATATGTCCCTTCAAAGTTTTTTTTATATTTTAAGTTATATTTTATATGTCACCTCTCAAAAGGAAGGCAGCACCCTGCTTCTACAGTCCTTTGGTCTGTAAGTTAACTGCCAGTACAAAGACAGCACACATGGGCACTGACAGTCCCTTGTCAGAGCATTTCTACCAACATTTTTAAAGCTATATTTTTATCTGAATACTTTCAGAGAAGCTCCTCCCTGCTTTGCTATGTATCTCTTGAATAGAGTGCCAGAATAATGCTATGGCTAGGTCAGAAATATATGTGAATTTTTTATTGGGAGCATAAGTACGATGCTCAAATACAGAGTTTCCAAGTTTTTCCTTTTTTTTCTTTTCTTTTTCAAAAGATCAAAGTCAATATTGTGGTAGGCACAGTACATGCTAGAAAAATATGATCTTTAGAGTAAAAATTCTGCAGTAATTTAATCATAATGCAAGTAATTTTAAAAGTTACCGCAAAATCCTGGTCGAAGTATTAAAAGTAGAAGCAGTGGAGGAAGAGCAGGTAGAACATCTCCAAGTCAACAATAAGTGTTTTGAAGCATTTGTTGACTACAAAGTAGTTAAACAAGCTTTTTTGAGTGAAATACTTCAGGAATATACTATTAAAAATGTGCTCATACATGCTTTTGCATTGAAAATGTGTTTACAGTACTCTATCCAGCCACAAAACTGATCATGGGCCATTCTTCGACACGTGATGGTACCTGAGGCTCTTATGGAACCAGCCCCTGCAGCTGCCACCCTGGCTGGCTGCCCCACACCTCTGGGGCTCTTCCATCACCCCACAGCCATGCACCCAGCACAGGTGCTTGCAAAGGGAGGGACTGTTGCGCTGGGATATAGGTGTCTGAAATCCAATCCTGGCTCTGGAAGGAAATGAGAAAACCATCTCGGGGAGTCTATGTTCAGCACACACTGTTTTAGCTGAGGGTCCTTCCCTGAATCACCACCTTTACTTACACAGTGCTGCCAGCCACTGTCACAGTACCATGCAGCTTCCACAAAACGCTGCAGACCAGAGATGATTTGCTCTAATGTAAGCAGTGCTGAAGTGCCAACTAACAGACAGCAGTGCTCCTTGAAGCTGTTGAGTGCAGCTCAGAATTCAAAGAGCACAAAGGTGCCACTGCCTTTCTATCTTACAATTACACATTCTGCAGCACAGTTAGTTAAATGCATCCATGAAACTTCCAAATATACTTGTGCCCAAATGGGTGCAGACGTTTTTCAACATATGTACAGATGCATTTCTTAATTTTGTGTGAAGTATTATGGCAGCTTCACTGAACATTTGGCTCTTTAAGAGCCATATAAAAGTTTTATTCTACAGTTGCATTTAATTCAGCCAATTAGCATTTCTAAAAAAACAAATTTGATCACTACCTTGAATAAGAAATTTGGCTATCATAAACTGCAAGTTACCTTCCTCTAACCCAAAGCACACAGGTAATTAAGTTGCTACAGTATTTGACATTTCATTTGCAGTACATATTTACTGTAGTATTTCACCAAATAATTCCTGCCATGTTTCGGTGGAAATACAGGAATTTGATTATGAACTATGTTTGTGTGGAAATGACTCAGATAAAGTCATGAAATTATATGTGTCCCTTCACTCACATGCCTATTTGTGGTAAAAATCTAATAGAGATTCTTTGAAAAAGACAAAAAAAAAAAAAAAAAAAAAAGAATATCACAGACACACAAGATATATGTATTTCAAACTGTACTGATAGAACCTAACATTTTAAAATTATTTCTTTTATTTATTCCAGTGCCATGGAAAGAAGCCAGATTGAGAGCAGCTGAAAAACAGTACTTTCCCTTGGACTTTCTAACTGTGTTATGATATTCTCTATGGACTGTGTTACATGTAGACATAATTCACAGTATTTCAAAAATATTTCTTTGCTTTTGACATTTCTGAATATATTTTTATTTTCTCAAACAACTCTGTTTTGACTGGGCCCCCTTAATTCTATATAAACGAGAGAATTTCTCCCTTTAATGCCCTTCAAATCAAATCACATCGAATATACATCAGTATTTATGTTAAAACCACTGTGCAGTTTTCTTTCTTCCATCAGGAATTATGTAAAATGTTTTATTTTTGTTTGTATCTGTTGTGAACAATTAAGAGCTTGTGCCAATATTTTCAGCAATTAAAGAAAAAATATTTTACTCATGCAAAGTAAGATCTTTAAGAATAGAACCACTTATGATGTCATATGAGAATATGAAGATGATTAATGATGACATATTTTCCTAGCTCCAATGCTTCCTGAAAGAAATGTCAAGAGCTACGATGATGTGTGTTTGCTGCAGGATACAAGATAAAAAGATGATAACTGTCACCTTCCACCAAACCTGAAGGTATCATTAGAGTTGCTACACAGTTTGTGCCGATGTGGTGAAGCATTTGTTCCCATTTCCATTATAAATCCCATGGGTTTATAGCTCACCTGTAAAAATGTGATCCGAACTAAAATGTGTCATATTATCTTGAGTAGAAGAAGAAAGCTATAGACTTATCATTTCAAATTAAAGAAAAAAAAGAGTGAAGAATAAGAAAAAAATGCTGAAGTAATACACTAATTTGAGTTTTATTACAACTCAGTCAACTGAGTTCATAAAGCTCAAAATCCAATTACATAAAAATCATGCTGATTCAGTTTATCTTTAGAAAAAAGTATTCAACTGACTCAAATAATGGATTATAGAAAGTGGATATATACAATACATTTAATAGCTTGTGGACATACATATATTTATCCACATATATATTTATATGTACGTGCACATATCCATAACCTTGCAACAGCACGTACTTCTGAGCAGCTTGAACATGATACCACGTCTGGTGGCCACAATAATGCTGCTGCTAAAATATTGCATCCTGATTGTATTCTTGTTGACTTACTACTTCAGCAGTAGTAGGATGGAGCACCTCACCTCTCGGATGAAATTCCTGAGTCTGTGGAGGACTTACTTCATGGATAAAATCTCTTTTAATAGATAATCTATGCAAGAGCCATAGAGATCCTATCTGGAAATAACATTTGTTCCAAATAAATATACAAAAGGCACAGACAGGAAAGGAGAAGTAGAAGAAGTTGAATGAGACATCTTAAATGCCAATTTTCCTTTTAGTTTAGGGTTTGTTCTTGGCAGGACATTGGTTTGCCTTGATATAGAAACTTGACATTTAAAAAGATGCTCTCGTTTCATATGGGAAAATCCTGAAGTTCTTTTTACCTTCCATGAAAAAAAACCACCAACCAAAATACCGCTAACAACAACAAAAATCCACAAACAGAACACCACTGTTCTGCTCAAGAAATAGACTAAATGGCTATAATACAATATGGTGTATAAGCAAATGTTACAATCATATCTTTTCTATTTTCCATCTTTTCTTGGCTGCAGATATTCATGGCTAATACAGTAAGTTGAGGGACCATTCTGTTCACCTCATACAGCACAGGAAACAGTAGTATAGGATTATAGTCACTTCCTTAACCACAGTACTTCAAAGGAGAAAAATTTATATACGTGTTACTAGAGAGGTAACACCTTATATGGAGAGCTGTGCGATTGGCTACCCTCTAACCACTCATTTTTTTCTAATTATCACCAATTATTCCTGAATTCATATATTTCTGTGTCTGTTTAAAAATTGAGACTTGTCAAGAAATCTCTTCATGTAGACAGTGGACTTAGGCTAACTTTGAAATACATTTTCATTGCTCATACAGATCTACCATGGCTTTAATTCCATAAAGCACAGAACTATAAGCCAGTTAACAGGTTCACTGCAACTAACAGGACCACAGAAATACTGAAAGTTGTAGATGAGATCTAGGATGTTATTCAGCTGGTTGGTATCTAGAATTAAATAGCTTTAAAAGCAATAATAGTCTCCATCCATCACTTTCTCCTTTCCTTTAAATCTCTCGAATCAAAACTCAAATATTTTCAGCATAATCCTACACCAAGATGAAACTCTAAATTTTTCATTCCTTTCCACTTTTTAAGTTTTGTGTGTGCAGCATATTGGCACATTATGGACATATTCAATTAAATAATTGTAATTTATTTCATCATCAGATTTCCCACAACATTAAATCATTTGAATAAGAAACAATATATCCTGGAGTAGTACCTGATATTCATGTAATCAATGATTGCTTTGGCTTGGTCAATGCTGAAGATATCCAAGTTACCACTTCTATCTGAATCAGTTTCTCCTATTCCAGCCATTGCTCTTCCAAGTTCCTTTATGTTATCTTCTAAGGCCATATGTTTGTCTGCAAAGTAATTCCAAGGAACAAAAAAAACAAGTATAAACATAGTAGGATCTTTTAAAGCATACTCTGAAGTATTTATATTATGAGTAACGTGAAAACTTAAAAAATAACAGCAGTCAAACATTTTTGTCTGTTGCCATTATTCTTATCAATAAATGAATTAAAATTCCATCACAAAATCACTGATGGGTCCTCAGATAGATGTTTAAGACTTAAGAGGTTGGTCTTTTATGTATGCAGAGACAACCACACATTAGTACGTAAATTCAAGATGCATTTACTACAATATAGCAACTTTCTTTAAAATCAACTATTGTTTCTGTACTGTAAAATATTGCTCTTCTGACCATATTCCTTACAGTATAAAACAGTAATATAGGAATAGATTATTTAAAAGGATACTGAATTTTTAAATACTTACAGTCATGATTCATTAAACATGACTATGCTTAATCTTCATGCTTCATCATTTGTACCTCTCAAAATAGATAATTATCTTACAGTTTTAACTTGAAAATAAAAAACAAATGCAAAAACAGTTCTGAACTAAAATTTATATTCTTTTTATAAAATGCCTTGGGAAAAATCTTGAAATACATCAGTGTTATCTATTTAAAGATAAAGGACTCATTTTTCTAATTTATGTAAGGGTACACCATCACTAGAGCAATTGTGAAGTTAAAAAAAAAAAAGTTATAAACACAATTTACTTGTTCTTTTTAAGTCCAAAATGGCTAGAATGGAAGATGGGGAAATATCCACCAGCAGTGAAACAGATTTATTTTCCTTATTGCTTTAATTCTCTACTGATCTGCTCCCTGGTTCTTTGTACAGAAAACAAATTAAAAAAATTACAACACTCTGGTTTTTATAGTTTTGCCCTTTGGTGATACAGCAATCAAAACCCTGAAAATTTCACCTCAGTTTTCATTAACAGAGGCAGCAGAATATAACTAGGAAGAAATACAGAGAATGTGGAAGAAAGGGAAGCTAAGCCATAGGAAATGAGAAAAAGAAACAGAACTATCACAATTAGTGGATAAGTAAAGACAGATAACAAGACTGTGAGATGCCACAGCACACAGGCCCAGATCCTTTCTCCAGTTAGTCAAAATTTTTTCTTTCCTTGTACATCTGATTTTCAGGCCCAATTGCTTCTCTTAGGAAGGCTTTCACAACACATCTGTGAAGTAAGGATCACTTTATCCTCAGTGTATAGAAGGTAGCCCAAATCACATAAGTAGTTCATCTGGGTCCAGTTTTCAGTTCCTATTCTGTCCCTCTTTCTCTATAAGAAACCCTTTTGCAGGCAGCAAAGATGCCTTGGCTCTCGAACTGTTTCTCTTCACCCAATCAACCACAGTCTTAAGTTTCTAAACATCTGTTTAGAAACTTTCTCTGTTACCAGACTCAAATGAGTTTCCACTACCTTCCTTGTCTAATTTTATTCTTTCCATTCCATGCTATTATGTTCAAATGAGCTTAAATTTCCAGGCTGTTTGAGTACACTGTAGCAAAGGGAAAGAAAATGGCCATTAATTTAGAAGACATTAGCATTTCACTATTAGTTGCACCAGCTGAGAACAATAAACACAAGGAAACTTACCTCAGTCCTGGGTGGGCTATAGTATACTTTGTAAGATAGAAATTTTGAATTTTAAATGAAATTTTATGAGAAAAAAACTATTAGAAGCCTCTTGTAAGCTTTTACAAACTGCATTTTCTTTCCTTAGAATCTTAGCTATATATGAATGGATTTTCAGAGGCCAGCAAAAACCAAATTCATAATACTTGCTTTACACTTTGAAGTGTAGGGGTAGTGGAGCTGTTTGGGAAAATAAATACATACATACATAAATAGCCAACCTCAAAATAAGGCATTACTTTTTTGGGACACCTCTGCCTTGTTTTGAAGCCTGCTGAACTGCTCTGAGGCAGTCATTGCCACGGAAAATTTCAGATCAAAGACCTAAAGATTTGCCAGAGTAAAGATCCTGAAAAATGTAAGTCATCTTTAATAATCCATTGTGTTACCAGCCAGTCTAGTACGCGTGCATCACAGTCTCATAAAACTAAATTGTGACGCGTTTCCATTATTCTCCATTGTTATATTAATATAGTTAGCACATGTTAAGATACTTTCTCACTGGAGACAGGAAGGACAACTGGAATTCCAATGATCATAAAGCATATACGTATTCTGTCAAAATTCCAAGAACGAAAAGGTACTTGAATTAAACTACAATGAAAGAGTATAACAATTATTAAGGGCTTGATTTTAAATATTCATCTTTACTTTGAATGGATCCACTGAGTCCTTTCACTTTTCCTTTGGGATGGACTCTTTTCAACATAATTACCTTCAAAGTGAATATGAAGTAAGCGCTGTGATCTCAGAAAAAGGGGTTTTGAGAGGAAGCTGCTGCAATTTTTTTCTGGATATTTTGTTCCCACCAGACTCAAGATACAGGCTTTTTTGCAAATTTCCTCATAGCCACAAGAGCTAAAACTTCTTCCATTGTAATTTTTCAACTTCAGCAGTGATGACAGTATACTTCCCTCGTTATTCTTTAGTTAACCCATACATTTTGTGCCCAAAGTGCAGAATTTGCCGTATAGAAAGCTGCCTGAGAGTTCACCTCCAAGGACAAAATACATATTATTCACCTGCTGTAATTCTATAGCATGTACTGAATATCTCAAACAGCAGAGAAATGTGCCCAAGGCTATGGTGAGACAGTCACTGAGAGAGCTGGCACTGGAATTTAGATGGTCTTTGCTCTCACTCTACTGCAATTATTATTTATTTTAACAAGCTAACGATAAGATCTTTTCAGGGCCTTTTCCTTTTCTAGCACATACTGTACAAAGATTGAGAGACATTCTGCTCAACAGACTACAGTCCTCTCAAAGTTTAATGTCTTTTGAGGAAAATTATTACCAAGTACAAGGAACAGTATTCAAGAGGAAAACAAATCATTTTACCAATACTTGCAGTTAAAAACCACTTCATTAAAATGATTGGAAAGCATTCTTGCCTTCCACTTCAGGTGTATTTATTTTATAACTTTATAACTATACTTACCACTGAGGTTCTCTAACAGGAAGTTTAAGAGATCCATGTATTGTGACATCTGCATGAGACTGAAATTCATTTCTTTTGCCCAACAAAATCCTGCAGTATAATAGTCTAGCAGAATAGCTTCCTTCAAAGATGTCTTTAATTGTTTAAAATTCAGAAACTCTGCCAGCTTTCTGAAAGAGATATCAGAGTAAAAGAACAGAGTTTCTACTTGTAAACTTTCAAAATTTAATGTATGATTATATATCTATTATGACCATATTACATGTATACATGTACATATTTTACAGGAACTCTGCTTCATCTATTTCTAGATATGAACACTGTTGACCAGAAGAAAAAAAAACAACAACTGAAATAAGTAAATAAGCGACTATAAATTTCAACAGACAGTAATTAAGTGTAAAGATATCACTAATGAAATAAAAAGATGAAAAAAACCCAAAGAGATGCATGCAAAATGCACACAAAAAGAAAAGTAAGTGTTGAAGAAGGGGTTTGGTGAGTGAAATGACACAATTAGTCACACATTCTTGTTTTGAGATAAGTTTATAATATTAAAAAGATCTTGTTTCCCTTTGGTCATTATTTTTCATGCAGATTGTGAAGTAAAATTATAATTTAGAAATAAAGTAAATAATATAAAATTACTTAAAGCACCTAACATACTTAGAAATTTGTATTCCACTTTCATAATTGTCAAGGCATTTGGGAAAAGTTTCATCCTATTTTTCTGGTAAACTGGAAATTTTTTCGCCTACTTAAAAAAAGCAATGATTAGAGAAAAATCCATTCCTTTCTAGGAGACCATGCCGTTATTGATAAATTTATGTTGCTCTGTCCAATTGTGGAATTAACCAAGTATTTTATAAGAATTATATGCCTTTTTCCACATGAAAAGATTTTAGAGGATCAGGGTTAGGACTTCAGTTTGCAATTCTTCCAATGTAACTTTAGCTATATTGTTAGATAGTGAAGTTTTACATTAGAGCAGCCTTTGGTTTCTTAGCAATACCTGACAAAACAGGTCCCAGCTATGATCAGTTTCTCCTTCCATATAGGAGTGTTTTCATTCCTGCTTCTCATTCCTTCCTAATAACAGCATTAATCTCAGATCTACTCATAAAGAACTTACTTTTTCAGGGTTTTCACCAGGCTAGTAGAGATACACTGTCAAATAAAATGACTGCTGTTGTTGTTTTTTAATTAAAGCCTGAACAGCTAAGAAAGTAAAGCATATAATCCAATCAGTTTTGTTTAAAACCATGTATTCTTTTGTTCTGCATAACAAATTTGTACTGCTGTACACATTCAAGCTGGTTAAAAACACTTAACTATGTACTGAAATAGAAGTGGAATGTGGCCAGCTGAACTTTCCAAGGTTTGAAAGAGTCCATATCCTCTCTTTCTGAAGCCTCTGCCAACTCTGTGTTTTCATAATCAGAGCTTCTCAGGGATTTAGATCTTCTGTGATGCTGCTAACAATGCCAGAACTCATCTTTTCAACATTCTGCAAAGCATGTCACTGACAACAGTATCTATAAATGATCAGGAAATTATGGGTGACTTAGATTTCTTAGTTACATTGATTGCTATTTCTTCCTCCACGGAGGCTTTCAAATCCTACAGAGTATAGAACTCCAATATATACGAGAACATAAGACTTCAAAAATCTCATACTGAATTAAATAATCTCTTCTGATTTTCCAGCCTTTGCTGTGGCCTCCATTTTTGTACAGAAGTGATGCACTGTGATAAACTAACAAAATTTCTGTTCTGGTGTTAAAATTCCCCAGAACTATCCCTTTCCGTTTGATGCAGCACATACTTCATGATTCACTTGTAAAGTGTGTATATAAATTAATACACATCTTCCTCTGATCAGCTGAGACAGAAAAAAAAAGGAACATATGATCTTTTAATGCTTTCCTTTTTAATCTTCATGAAAACTTTTCACAATAAATTGTGTCACTAAGTATATTTTAGTCTCTGGTGAGTTGTATGGTTGTGTCTTCAACCTCCTCTGAAGAAACGGGTCATCAGTCAAGAGAAAATAATAAATAAATAGAAATCTTATTGTTTATAGGGAAAAATAATTTTTCCAGTTTTCCTTTAAAAAGATTTTTTTTGTCATTAAAACAGAGAAATATTATATTTTGAGAATCATATTTTAATCTCTCAAACACTCAGTGTATTCGGACAGTATGCTGTTTTGCTTTGTTCTCTCCCCTAAAACCCATTAAGAACACCAGCCCTTTGCTTTTAATTCGTTAAGAACTTGCCAGTGGAGACAAGCACTCACAAATTATTTGGGCACTTCTGGAAATCCCATCCTAAAAATATAAGTATAAGGTTTCAAGCTGAACTCGGGTCTCCTAAACTTAGCTCCTACTAAGCATTAATAAGAAGAGAGAGTTTTGCTACAATGAAGACAACATGGGCTTACTTCAGATGTCTTTGGCTGCCTCCTATTTCCCCAGTGCACCATAACAGCTACCTACCTCTTCACATTTCCATCCCTTTCTAAACTTTTAAAACCTTTCTGATTTTTTTTCAGTAGCTTGTATTAAAGCATCCTAAATGCTTTAGCAAAAGACTAAGTGAGACTTATGGAAATGCTCAGTATTGGCCTGTGCTTATTTACATCTTAGTATTTCATATATAGGATATTTAAAAAGAATATAAACCCACAAACCAAACAGTGTGAAGTACCTATCAAATAATAATAAAAAAATAGAAAAATCAAAAGATATGGGAAACACTAAAACAAAGTAGGTATGAGATGAATGACATTTCTTCCCACCTTTCATGAAACATTTAAAATCACATATTTAAACTGAACAATTAACGTGGTAGCTATCACAAAATAAATCTAACAATTTGTACACAAATTTTATTTCATGATAACATTAATTCTAGTATTGTTACATTGCCACTTACTTTTGAAGTCCTTCTACATTTTGTTCTGACAAAGCAGTAATTTGCGAAAAAGAAAGAAATGTATGATTAATAGTCTTCTGTCCACCTACAGCATCCTGATCTTGGTCTTCTTCCTACACACACATACATATATATGAGTATAATTTTGAAAGTTGTATTTAATTATGTCAGTAGCTTATCTAAATAACATTTTGATTTTGAGGCAGTAGGCAAGGGGTTAATACAACAAATGCCAAAAATGTAACATACCTATAATCATACAGTGGCAACAAAATGCCCTAAAACATTTTCACTAGGCAGATATATGGAAAATAGTATTTCTATCTTAAATTCACGTGGGAATGTAATTCAATCTTGTGCTGCTCACAATATGTCACTAACTTATAAGTAAAAACAACAGAAATGTAAATGTACAAAACTGTCCAAGAATCTAGATTTGGCGGATAGTACAGTCACTAAATTTTATACTCAATTTATGCTTAAGGCATTATGGGCATACATGCACATTACCATACTATTTGACCTTCCCCCTATACTTCTTGATTGCACTTTGGGAATTTACTGTCCACATTTGCTCCTTCCTTAGGCCAAGAAACTCCAACATGTTTGTTGCAATACAGTGATGCACATAGAAGAATCTGAGAGTAATGTTTCAGAGTAGGTCTGTGTATCCACAGAACAGAAAACAGCTCCTTGCCAGAAATACGATGGTGCACATGTCACATGGGATAGCAAACTGATCTTGAAAAAACTATGCAGTGGTCTTCTAAAATATATTTGACAATACTTTATTTAGTGTGTGTCACTGGCCAAAATCACTTCATCGTGGACTTTGGTAAGAAATCTATGAAATATATAAAACACTGGAAAAAATAACTTTTACTATATAACATCTAGGTAATAGAATGAAGTGTGAAAGCACATTATAAAATCATCATCTATAAAGAGAGTCAAAATTACATTTGACATCTATCTGCCTGGACAATCTAGGCTGTTAAAATGATATGTTGCTGATAATGATTATCAGTAGTTATTTAAAGAAGAACCAATTATACTCTGACACAATCCTAGCAAAGCTCAAAACTATGTATAGCATCACTTTAGCAACTTTAACTAAGTCCTGCTGAGCTCTGAATATTATATAAAAGGAAAACAACCCAAAAGTGTTTTCAAGTTTTAAGAAGGGACTGCTCTGCGAAATGACTTTTCACCAAATGCTTATATCCAAGCTGGCTTTATCAGCAGTCTACATAGGTGGACAACAAGATGAGTGAAAAATTTAGCTGCAACATAAAGCACAAGGAATAGAGGTTAACAGTTTGTACCCTGCCTGGATGTTGGTTACATCCTGGATAAAACCCAAAAATAATTAACTCACAGGAAGTGTATCTGTAACCTGTGGGGCTTTACAGAGGCACAGCGAAGTGAAGCCTGAACAACATTTCTACCTCAGTTTGAGAAAGAAGTGGAAGATTTCCTAACGTGAGCTGATATTAGATTGAAAAGCATTGTTCTGGGCTAATTGCCACCTAAATCTAGCACTGGTCAAGGAGAGCCCCCAAAGAAAGCTACACTACTCCCCCTGCTGCTGCTGAACTGCAAAATATACCTAAATCTCTGGGACAAGCTGAATTACATGCACGGCTGATGAAACAAGGCTGAGAGCAACCAATATGAAATGTAGTGGACAAACTAGTTTTTCTTTCTAATTAAGCACGAATACTGTCCCATGCACTTTAGTATTAAAAGTTATCATTTCTAACTGCAAGGAAGTTAGTCTCAGATAGAATGCCCCATTAGAACAACAAGAACCAAGTAAACGAAGGCTTCCTGCAGACAGTGAGGAACATGGCACTGGTTTGTTTTTATAAGCAATAATTGATGCAGTATAAGCAGCAACACTTTTGCAGTCAGCACTATTGATATAACTGAGGCTTCCAGCCCAAGCTAGGAAAACATGAATAAGTAGCTCAACATAGTAACATTATACTATTATTGACAGATAGTTTTGAACAATTAGGAAAAATAGGAATGCTGTACTGAAGTGACTGCTGGTGTTACAAATCCATTGAAAAATGGATTTTTTTAGAAGCAGTGAGGGCAGAACTAAAAGAATAACTGATACTGATTCCTAGGAAGTTCATCTCTTTCTCTCAGGATGTCCAGTGCATAGGATGCTATATCTTTTTGCACCATTATATATGCAGCATACAGTTCACTGGTTCATCAGTTAAAATCTTACTTATTAAAATGTTACCATTTCACAAGAATCACCCCAGATGAACAGTATAAGATGATGCATTTGACACGATTAAAGAAAAAAAAAAGTTTAAGAAAGTTCAAGGCACACGATTTGTGTTCTGATAATCTTCCAGCTTCTCATCCATGGCTATAAGCCAGGTGTAGGCAGAAGGGACAAAGGGATTGGAAAACCAAGCAGAGAAAAGAAGTTTCCAACCCCTGCACTCCACATCTCCAACATTCAAAGCCACATTCGTAGCCCAGTAGTACAGGCTCACCAGTAGTCTTTTCTTTTTTTCTTTTTTTTTTTGCCTCCCAGTTCTTATGTTCATGCTCTAAGCGACAGGTTAGCAGGCAAAAAGTTGAATACTCTGGAAAATATCTGAATTTCCAGAATCTATACAAAAGACCCCTCGCTTTTTCTTAAAAGGCATCAGACCATGTTCATCATGTCAGAAAAGGCCTGACCAAAAAGTATTTTCCTCCTGCCTGTAGCTGGTTTACTATAGCATGAAGCTTTCCCACCTACACTATAGCAATAGGCTGTGCACACCAAACATGCTATCATTAAGGCCCATCTCATTCTTTGAATTACAAATAACAAAAAGGGCCTTTAGGAAAATTCGCAGAAGTCTTAGCATATACATTTGTATTGCAGCAATATATGGAATATGTAAGATTACAAATAATTATTTAAAAAAAACCCACATACTTTGTACAGTCTCCTATAGTTCCTTTCAAAACATTGAAAGAGTTTAGCCTTGGAAACACAGTATTTATCTAACTAAAGCTTGTGGTTTAAACTTAAGAGAGACTTGAGTTATTGTAACTCAGTATTGCAGATGAAGCTCCATAATATGCACATAAAAATCCATCACTTTACATGGCAAGGTGAAAGCTCCCTGTACATTTCATCACCTACTCTCTGTAACTATTCCATAGCAACAACACCCCTTCCTACCCTCAAGTTCTTAATTTTTAGGGTGCATTTGTGCCAACACTGTCCATAGTAAGTGCAGGTATCATGTAATAGAAAATACAGTTCTAAAGGACTGGTGAGCAGCTGTGGGAGAGAAATTACATTATTTAGAAGATAATTTTTTAAAATTAGAAGTGCCTCTGTAGATTAAAAAAAAAAAACAAAACAAAAACAAAAACAGAGAAAGACCTAAAGTAACTTGAATGATCCTGAATTTATGGAAAAATTATTTTGGGGCAGAACCTCACCCCCACTAAAAATTTATCACCATTGTGCTTTGCCTTTTGATGGCTGTCTTTAACCACCACTGAAAAATCAAAGGGAAATTGTTTTTTTGCATGTTCACTGATATGGTGATAAATTTACCTTTCCTTTTACTGTTAGCAGCTGTGACTGACTGAAACAATCCAAGGTGATTTCATTCTGATAATACTATCCTCATGTGTTGGGGGAGGAAAAAAAAAAAAAAAAAAAAAAAAGCCTCTGCCAATATATATTGTCAGCAATAGACTTAACCAATGTAAATATAAACTACTACAAGAGAATTATTTGTTCCCTTTATCCTTTATTTTCCTTCAAATAATCTCTAGCTGTTCTGAATGTATAATATATTTCAAGCTGTTCAATATGTCACTCCAAGTGCTTTGGGCACCTCTTGTCAACATCATCAAATCAAAATACCAAATCAGATCTTTTGAAACAAAAGAACAAGATCCTCCTTGAATTCCTCAGCCAGTGTTTACAAATCACTGTGAAACAGAAAATAATAACAGCAGAGTAATAAACAGCAAGCTGCAAAAAGCTTTGTATTTGGGTGGGGAAGAATTCTAAAAATAACCACTCCAGCATCTGCAGTTTTGGTGAGGGCCTCTCCAGAGCAGTAAGACATTAAAACACAAAAATGGAAATTAGCAATAGAGTTCCTGAAAGGAAGCAGGCTTGTCCTTTGGGATGAGACCTCTGCTCTGGTTGAAGATGTTCGTTATTTGCATCTGTTTGAAAATACAACAATATGCTTTGCAAAATCTTGACTTTCAAAAACATATTCACAAAGGAATGCCTTGCCAGCTCTCTCAAATTATATCAGCTACCTGAAGCGTAAGGAACGAGATCCTCCTGCCCTCACCCCTGGGGAAATGAAACTGGACTGAACTCTCTGCTGCCACAGACAGATAGTTTCCAGTACTGAGCTGGTTCATTTAAAGCTGGCTCAGCTACCTCAGCCTGAGCAATACTGCTGACAGCAGTACAGATGTATCCTGAAACAGTGTTGCATATCAGTTACAACTTTAATCAAAATGGGAATAAAAAAAATAGCAACACAGGCTGTTATTTGTATTATTATATGCATTTTGTTATCAAGCTGTCAAATACTTCAGCAGAAGCAGAAAATCTTGAAGCTGTCTACCTAATGGTTAAGGCAGAAACAGAAATGCATTCACTGTTCCTATATGTTAAAAAACAACAACAAAAACACACACACACAAAAACCATCACCAACAAAACAAACAGACAACAACAACAAAAAACCAAACCATTTGTCTGCTCCCATAACAAGAAGTTAAAATCAATAGTTGCTATTTTAGTCATAGTATTTATTTTGTTGTCAAACGAGGAAATACACAACAGCATCACTAATTTCAGCAGTATTCAAAAGAGAAAAGTGCAGATATACCAAATGCAAAACATAATGCCTGTATGGGAGGACCATTACAGAGGCTGATGGTGTCCTCTTAATAACAGAATGCATTTCAGAAAACATGTGCAATCCAAATGCTCAGGCATATGAGTTACCAAATTTACTAATGTTTTTCACTGCTGCAGACTGCTACATGGAACAGAAAGCGTTTTTTAAAAGAAAACAGCAGCAGGAATTGCTGAGATCGGCATTCAGGTTTTGTAATACGATTTCTGCTGGAGTCTGAGCAGTTATAAAAATATTTTAATTCAAAAGGAATTTTCTCAAGATTTTCTCAAGAGGCAAATACAGTGGCAAAATAACATGTTTGCTATGGCTTATGCACAGAACATGCTAGCTTCAGCCAAAATTGAAAGCTATATCATCATCATAATAAAATAATAATAATAATATAACAATAAAAACGCACAAATCCACAGTTTGCAATAAAAATAAGTGACAGGGGATAGCAGGAATTCTCAGAAAGGCGTGCTATCACGTATCACACAAACTTCAGTACAGAAAATACATGAAAAAAAAATCCTATAAAGAATCCTTCTATAAAGCTGTGAAGTAATAGAGGAAAATTTCAGTGCTACTTTTCAAACAATAGAATCAAAGAATCACAGAACTGTTCAGGTTGAAAAAGACCTCAAAGATCATAAGTCTAACCACAACCTATCCATACTACACTAACAGCCCTCTGCTAACTCGTGTCCCTGAGCCTTTGGACAGCCTGTCCTTTCCCACACTGCACACCCTGCGGCCTTTTGCTCACCGCTCCCAACAGCCATAGTATTTACAGATAACACTAATAGATAGAATGCAGTGAGAACCACTTGTGTTTCTCATAAAGCGTTTGCATAATGCATTCTACACAGCAGAGGATTTATTCATTTCAGGAAACCTAAATATTAAGCTCTCGTGCCAGCGGTTGCTATGGCAGCCTGGTGCCAACCGACGCACACACCCTGGCGGTGGCTGCGCCCAGGAAGGGCCCCGGCTGCTTTCGGGCAGGTGGCCTTCTCTGCTATGTGCTCTTTTGTGACAAGGTCACGCAGAAATACACACTCACACTGCCTTCATTTATCCTCCAAAAGCATTTTAACGTTCACCCTTTCTTTTTAAGCTTTCAGGAGCTTGGTGAAGACACTTAAATTCTTAAATTAAGAGATCAAGGAGAAGCAAGGCAAAGAGAGAGGGTGCCAACGCGCGGGGACAGCTAGACGAACAGCACGGTCGCTGCCCGCCTCTTGCCCGCCGCGGCCCCGCGGGCTGGGGGCTGGCGGCACGAAACGCAGTGAGCGAGGATACCTGCCCCGCCGCCGCCATGCTGCTGGGCTCGGCGTCGCCGTTGCCCAGGGAACGGGGCGGGCCCCGAAGCTCCGCCCGCGCGGCCCCGGCCTCTGCTTTCAGCCCGCCGGGCGCCATCTCAGCGCCCCGCCGCGGGGCTGCCGGCCGCGGCCCTGCAAGGGCTCGGAGCGGGCAGGGGGATGGGCTTTAATGGACGGCACCTCGCCGTTACCCTAACGGCATCGCAACGTCAGCTCTTGAGACACCGTGTTGGAACCTCAGTCCAGCCCGAGAACGCTGCACACGTTGTTGCAGGTCAGCCAGTGTAAAGCAGCAGGCTTCTGCTGGCAGATATATGCTCTTATGCAGTCGACTTTTATGGCTGATTTAGGAATAATACAGTAAGGGGAAGATGACTTAGCAACTGAAGTATTCATTAGGATCTGCAGGTAAAAGGTTTAGTATGTGGAATACTAATAAATGAAACTGGACCCAGAAGCAGTTCTGTCAGTTCTGTGTGGTTTGCAGACTTGTAGCAGCAACAAGTCAGAGTAATGGCACTTAACCTGAAGGATTGAATGAAGCATTTGGAGGGTGAATGGTGATGAGAACAAAGAAAAAGCCATCTAACTTTGTAAAGTTTATGAAGGTGCTGAGGGAACTGCAATGACAAAACATTTTTGCAGCATCCCCACATAAAGAAGGGAACCTCTTGGGATTTCTGCAGTTGCTTTGAGGTCTGCTGCTGTTTCTGAGCACTTTTTTACTTTCTGAAGGTTGTCATCGTTGGTGTATCGCACCACACAAAACACTGAGCACTGTACCCGCGTCGCAAGAGACTCAAACCCACCATGACTGATGTCTGAGATCCAGCATATATGCAACTCCTCTTCCTCCACAACAGTCTGACCCGTAATGACACATACACACCAATCATGCATTCCAAAAGGACTCAGGACTCTTGGAATGCAGTTGAGAGAGCTGGATCCTGCAGTGTTTTGTAGAATTATTCATAGTATTTTAAAGAATTGCATAGCTCTGTGCAGAGCCCACACTGTGAATTCCTGCAATTTGTGCCATGCTCTGTAGCCGACAACCGTACAGCTGCAGTTACTTCTCCTTTTAGTATGTGTATAAATCTAACCAAATAAGAACATTATTCAGAGCTGCAAGCACCACATGCAGTAAGGTGTAAAAACTGGGGAATTAAATCTGATGTTTGAATGTAATATAAAATTGTATATGTTCATACCGATAATCTAGTCAGTAACAGGTAGATTTTGGATTTAACCCCACATTCCTCTGGCATTGAAAATATGCACTTACTTCAACAAACATTTTTAATGTCAAAAACATAGTGGCTTAAAACCCTTAAAAGGAATTACCTCAGTTCCTCTTATTCAGCTTTAAAGGACTTAGCCCTGGACCATATTCTTTCTTACATAAAACTCACACTGTGCAAATTCATTGATTTCATTGATGTTGAGCACTGATGGAAATGCAGCACACATTTCCAACAGTAAGCTCCTAAACTTCCTATTTTCAATTTAAATATTTAGATAGACTTATAAAGACATAAGAAAAAAAAGATACACCAACAAAAAAGATTCAACAGTAGCGTTAGGCTGTTGCTTCTAATTTGAGATGATTCTTTTATGTTTATAAAACCCACATTTATATGCAAGTGTGAGTGTTTAAGGCAGCTCCTTTTCATTTCCTTCAAATCCAAGACTTGTAAGTACAACAGAAGTAGTGGTCTTAAAAGTCTGATCTAGTCCTTTCCTACCATGGGTAGTCATGGTTGATTTTCTGATTGCAGATGGTCACAGACACTTCAGATCAGGGGAGAAGAAAAGCTCCTCTGTGTAGCTGTGTTATATGAAAAAGTTCCCTGAAAGTGTGTGTTCCAGCATGTATAATTTAAGCAGTTCATATTTGAAAGCCTGCCCTTACAAAGCATTACATAGTAAGAGCTCTTCTACTTATCTGAGGAGCAACCAGAGTTCAAGTTTCTGAGATTGTTTTGCCAAGCTAGTATCACCCAGCACAGGAGTATCTCAGGGGTACACTTTCCTCCTCTTCCTTTCGTCCTTGATTAAGCGTCTTCAGCTCACAGTGCCTGGCCCTATTAAGGATAACCACATGGCCTACTTATATTGAGCCCTGACAGGAGGTCGGCGAATAGCTGGTTGCTCTCCTTAACTTTTGTCAGGTCATTTTGCTAATGATGCTATGAAGCATGCTATCTTCCTAGAAAGACTTTCTTCTTCCTCAGCTTATTAGGGAGCAGACTCACCTGGATCACAGAGTTCCATGTCAGAAGGAGCGGATAAGTCAAAGCTTCACACTAAACGTTGCAGGGCTTTGTCGGTGGTAGGCCATCTTCAACTGGGGGGAAAAAAAACAAGCCAGCAGTTGCAACAGGACTCCAAAATATTCCACTAAGTCCCTCAAAGTCCTAACCAAATTGATTGTCTGATTTTGTTTTTTTTTACTAGCTTGCAGAGGTCCTTGGATTTCAGCAGAAGACAAAGTTTATGCAGAATTCAGGAAAATGAGTGGATTTTCAGAAGACTTACTTTAAAACATGAAAGTTTTTGCAAACTTATTCAATTTATTCACACATCCTTATAGCAATGGAGGTCTTAGAAAACATTCAATTGCAAACACGTTTTCATTCACCTTTAGTTAAGCATCACTAAGCATAGTAATTACATGTAGGCAAATTCACTATGAAAAGCAGATGGAAATTCCTATTGGAGGCTTTCTTGTTGCATTAGACGGACATACAGCTCCTCTTGCTGCCACCTCTCATGACAACAAATTGCTTGCATTCTTGCCCTGTGAGATGGGGATCAAAAAAGCAAAGGCATGCATGGAGATCTTGCACACAGTATTCAAGTTTGACTCCCTGGGTAACAAATGGATAATTTGTGAAAGCAACAGTACATTAGTGTTACATGGCTCTTAATAATGAATTGAGCATTATTGTATATAGGTGCATTAACGTGGCAATTAATCACCTTCTCCTGACTCATTTATAACATCCATCACAGATATTTTATCCAGGGAACAGTATTCCCTCTAGGTGATGTTCTTTTGTTTTACATACTGTATATTTTCAGAAAAAAAAATTCAGGGCATGATTATGTACTAGAAAAAGAAGCGCATAAATCCTAGGTTGTCTGAGAAAACTTGTTTCTAAAACAAAAGGTAATTCTGCCCTTTCTCAGGCAGTGAGAATTAAAGGTACTCTAATTAAAGGTACCCTGGTAACAACTACAAGAGGATAACTGCTTCTGTGTATCAGCAGAAGGATGGGCAGAATTCTGAATTATTTAAGGAGATAAACTGCTTGGGCTTCACTGTCTTCATTACAGTGTATCTCAGAATTCCTCCTTCTCTGTGTAATTAATATGTAGGGAAAAGTTTCATATGATTTGAAAGTTATTTTAAGAGACTTGTAAATTTAGTACTTGGCACAGCAACAAGCAAATGAAAGTTAAACTTGGCAAATAATAATTCTTCAATTATTCAAAACAATATGCAGAGCAATGGGAGAAGTAAAACACATACTCTATCAATGATTCCATTATCCTTTCACTGTAAGGAAAGGTGGATGAATGGATAAAAGCAAGTGTTAGAGTGATTCTATTCTTAATCTTATCCAAAAGACTGCTACATCTAGTGCCAAGAAATTGGATTTAGGTTCATAGAAATCCTAGAAATTAGGTAGAAAAGACTTAAAAGGACATGTAGTCCATCTCCAGGGGACATATACTTTCTCCTGCCAACAAGAACTTCAAGAAGAAATATGAATTTATTTAAGCCAGTAGGTCAAGACAGTCCCTTACCACGTATTAAATTGCAGAAGTAATGTGAATGGGCATATAACATTTCAGCATACTATCAGTATGAACTAAGGACACTTAGGATTTTCTCCAAGTTCCATTTAGTTCACTGTTTAGAATCTAAACAGTGAGGGCTGATGCGTAAGATAAAGCAATATGGATAATTTAGTGGGTAGCTATTTCAGTCCATCTAACTGACTTCTTACAGTCAGCATTCAGACAAGACTAATCCACTAAGAACTCCAAAATTCAAGACTGAGGCAAAAGGAACAGCGCTGACTACTGTGTGACTTTAAGCCCCTTGGGACAGAAATCAACTTTCTGCATCTTACACAGCCATTTGTACACCAGTGACAAGGAACAAACAATTTAATTCCAGCTTTAGACTTTCAAGTTTATAAAGAATACATAGGAAAGCATAGTTTCACTGACTGTAAAAGCTATGCTCTTCAGGGGCTAGAGCTTTTTAGAACAGAACATGCCAATTAATGGAGTAAGGAAAATGACTCGAAGAAATCTACCAAATTAAGCAATGTATGTGCTTAATGATAATCAGAGATATCAAGTAAATAGAATATTAATATACATATAATATTAAATACGTATAATCTAGATTAAAGTATTGTTTGATATTATACACGTACATATTATATATATATTCTTTTTTCAGACCTATTTTTATCACAGATTCCCATCTCTTGTACATTTTTTTCTAAAGATATAAATTACCACTTATTTTGACAAGTTTGCAAGAACTGGAATATTAAGTTCCATGCAAAAGACCAGACATCTGTCTTCACTTTTCATTTAGACAGTCAAAACTTGACTTTTCAGTTTGAATTACTGTTTCAGCCTGTTGGTAAACTAAAGAAGATAGAAATGCACTACCCTGTAAAGTAAAGGGCTCAAACTATTATTACATCTTAATAACACAGCAAAGCCTGTGAGAAAATATAAATTCACTGATTCCATTGTTCCTGCCCTTTTGCCCCCAAAATAGGAACATCATTTCTTTTAGAGATTTCATATTTTACTTCTTTCATGTCTTTGTTGTGTGGCTCTGTTGATACGTTCTTCTTAAAATAACATATAACTATCTAGGGCAGGAAGTGAAAAATGACATCCAACTGAAATTACAGGGGGATTTTCAATAGGGAGGCTATAATTACTGAAGATACAGGTTGGCTTGTATGCTAGAACTTATGAAAACACCTTTTGAAAAAAATTCCCTGTGACTACTGTGCCAGCTTAAATCTATGTTCAACTTTAAGCACATCACTATTTCCAGTTTAAACTGACTGTATTTTTCCTTTGTGCTTTTGTGAGCAATGTGCTTGTTAGGCTACACAAACAGCTTCCAAGGTATCTTAGTATTTCTTTTCTTTTTTATTTAATATGGACTAGCAAGCATGAATTACTGAGATATATCATAATGCTTAAGTGATGTCTTGGAGCAATATCCCAACTATAGCAACAATACCTGTATACACTTTACAGTGTGGGGTCTATTCCAGACAGAGCAAAATTTGTTACTGTACAGTCTAGCAAAAATCCTAGGAGTCCCTTCCACCAGAGACAAGTAGTAAATTTGGGGTAGATGGTACATGTGTCTTATCTTGATGTATGTGGGATCTCAGAGCACAAATCCCAGTGAGTAGATGAGCACACTCAAGAAGAAAGAATGTGTCCAAATAGTCTCCTTAAATATTTAAGCATAAAGGTTATTCTGTGATAACTAGGCAATATGGTTAAAATTATAGTGTAGGTGTTTATTACTGCCCTGCCCCTTTTCTTCCCTGACTCATTTGAGGTTATGGACTCCTCTTGGCAGAGTACACTAAAATAAAAAGGTATATATCTCAGTAATCAGTCGTGGGAGCACTTTCCTTCTGAGATTCTGAATTTGAAATATCTGCTGTGCAAGCAGATGTTTATAGAGAGCTGCAAGGAGGAGTTAATGTCCATGTTCACATCGAAAAGATTATGTGGTTGCATGTAAAAAATGAATTTGGAGAGCTCTAGAGAGCTTAAGTACATGACTCCTTGTAAAAGCGAAACTCACTGAACTGGGGACCTGAGGCCAGCACATACATTTATATTTTTAACTGCGAACCAGCTCTGTTTGTGATGTCTTGAGGAACATTCATGGGTTTGTTCTAAAACTGGGGTCAAATGTTTCCATAAGGTCTTTATTAAAGTAATTTATAGATTTAGTTAAGACAGAAAGTAAAATTAAGCTCTCAGAGAGTGGAAGGCTAATGAATTATTCTACTCCAGTCTAACCCATTTCTTCAGTTCTTCAGCATCCCAGAGCTCAAAAGTTAAAGACAGGCAAGGATAGCACTCAGCTCATGCCAGCAATTTCTCTCAGCTTCAGTACCCAGAGATACTCCGTTGATACTTGTGACGTGAGCTATAAAATCAGTGCTGTATTTTGGTCCAGGGGAAGCAGTTACCCACATGCTTATCACAGGAAATTTAGAAGCAGAATGAAAGCCTCAGTGCAGTGTTTCAGAATGTTTCTTGGACATTAAGCTTATGTTTTTGTCATTTACTTGAAGAGAAATGTGAAGAAGGATGATAGAAGTTAATGGAATTTCATTACTGTAAAATACCAGAAGTGAATCATCCTCCTTGTTTTAACATCTGTTAACAGTCTTCCCCTCTTTCTTGCAGCTGAAACGTGACATCCTGCTTGAGTTTTAATGCTGTTTGGCATCCACGCATATACTGCCAGGGATATTCAGAACTATTTATATTAACAGCAAATATTTTTACTCTGAGGAAGGGAACATATTCTTATTGTTATTCAGTAAATAGTGTATTGTTGCAACGAAGATATAATTTACTCACTTGTCTGACAGGATTACAGTACTCCATGCATTCTGTAGTTTCATCTGTGAAAAATCGAACTTTGATTCTTCTGTTGTCATTTCCCATAATTCTTTATAAACAATCTGTGGCAAGAAGAGAACAGAATAGCTCAACAGAAACTGCTCCCGGGGATAGCATTTGAAAGGTAGAGTTAATGAATTAGACTAAGAAGTTTGTCATATTTTTTACATGAGTTGTGAGTCAGACTTTGTATACAAGTGTTTCTTCCAATTTTGTACTTTGTAAAGGCCATGACTTCCTTTGTTCCCTGGGAACTCTGCAGTGAAAGCATTTGTCTTCAGAAGCACAAAGCTTCTTAGGTTGCATGACAAGTATTTCCAGTCTTCTCAGCCTTTCGGTTTGCTTGGAGCCCAGCAATGCACCCACCTCTTGCAATCCCCACTGGTGGCTCCCTGAGCTCAGCCCTGCAGCCACCAAATCACAACAGCAACTTACCACATTACACCAAAACCCAGAGGAGTTCAGACTACATAAGGATGGTTGAGCTGAGCCATTACTTACATTATTAGCAATTGGAACTCAAATGCAGTAAAAATGTGAAGTCCCAAAAATGGGGGAGATGCTTTTTCAAGTGTGATTTCTTGCTGTGCTCCTTCAGCTATGAATTTTGAAACTGTCCTCATCGAAGAAAGCACAAGCTCCAAAAGCAGATTTGGCTTCAAAAGATGATTACAGTCTTTTCTATCCATAACTAACTTAGTTTATCTCCTGGACCCATCAAGCACAGTCAGATGTTTCTTCTACCTCTTGCTTTTGTTCTATCCCATGGATCATACATTAGTTTGTAGTTACTGCCTTTTCCATGCTACCCAAGCCAACAAAGACATTACTCTTGACAAACGACTATTTAAATTTCAACTGCCTTTGCTGTGTTTGAAAATCTAAACTGTAACTGGATGTTTGATATACAAGGAATATTTTTTTCTCACAGACACATTGAAAAAATACTTTTTGAAAATATGGAGAAACTGAATGCAGTAGAAAAAAAGTCTTCCTTTCTTTTTTTTCTTATACTTTTTCTTCCTTCCTTTCTTTTTTTTTCTTATACTTTTTCTTCCTTCCTTTCTTTAATTCCTTTCTTAAGGTAAAATTCAGCTCTGTAAATTTTCAGTGCCAAATGAGAATTTCTAAAAAATCAGAGCCTGCAAATAGGGGATTATAAAGGAAGCCTTTTTTTCCTTCTTACCTACACATATTGCTGTACTCATGAATCCATTTGTACTCTTCTAATAATGGTAAAATAATCATAATTATTTCTGCATCAGTCAAAAAAATTCTCTCTATGATTTCATCTGGTGTTAATAAAATTTAAATCGTTACACTAAGCTGATAATATTTGGCTGGCTCTGGAAAAAAAAATTGAAACATCTTTTTTCTCTCCACCCTATGTGATTAAAAATATTCACAACCTGATTTTTGGCCAGGCATTCATCAGACTATGTATTGTTAACAGGTGTTGTGTATTTCATTTCCCTTGCACACAGTGTTGGAATGTAAAACTGTAATACTGCTCCTAGGAACAAGCAGCATAATTAAAATTCTTTGCGAGTTTGATTTCCTGGGTATTTTCTTCCTTTAAAATAACTACATTGTAAACAAGAGCCAATTTCTTAGATTTGATCTATGGGTTGTACAGCTTATACTTCAGGTTGAAAATGGTGATTTAGATAATAATGCATAACAGCTGAATAGTTATTTATAATGGCACAGCACCTGCAGCAGTCAGCTGGAAGAGCAAATCGAAATGCTTTCAAATTCTCTTGCATGTTACAATAGAAGAAGTAGTGGCCACTATAGATACAGTAGTTAGGGTGTAATGTGACTTTTATTTCTGATGGCTTGCCATTTTCTCAATTTTAATTTTTTAAGACTGAAAATGTTCATATTTAATGCCAGACCATATGCATTGTAAAAAGCTTAGGCACAATTTAGCTTTTTACTAATTGTGTGTATGTCAATGAAAATAAATATTAAATAGACAATCAAACTCTTTTCTTACATTTCCTAGCATTTTGTACATGCATAATAAGTAATGCAACTTCGCATTCTTTTTCATCTTGATTAATGCCACTGATCTCTCTGGAAAAATTGGATCAGAAATTTTACAACTATGAAGATGTTTTTTCTCACCTCAGTATGGAATGGGGTTTTCCTATGAGTAGCTCCCATTTAAAACTCTGAAATGTTGCATATGTAATTTCCTTTCTTATTTGATTAGCTCATGGATTCCAAGGAGCACTGGTCACTTTTATGATGATGCAATGATTCTGCAGTGATCAGAAACACGTATCAGATGTAACAGCTTGTTGTATCAGATCCAGGACTGTATGCAAACTGTCACTGTGCTGAAGTAACTGCAGCCTGCTTAGATGTCCACAGTTCATCAAACAATGGTCAGACTGCACCAGATAAAACAACTAGAATGTGAAAATATAAAGGCCATCCCAACATGCAAACAATCGACACTCCTTGGGTTTTTCAAGGCATGACAGAATTTTCATTTCTCTTGTGTATTAAATAGCAGCAAGAGTACCTGCTTACCTTCTGAGTATTACAAGGCATAAGATTGGTAATAAACCAATATTTGAGATCTTCAAGGTGACAGGCACTGCAAGTACAATGGTACACTTCTATCTGAACATCTGAATAAGTCATATTAGCTTCTAATAACACTAAAAACATAAGCAGAAGTAGAATCATTCTCTGGAGGAACAGAAAAATAGTTTTTAAGGAGCTAATTGCTTTAGAGTAGGAACAGAAAAAGAGAAATGATTGGTCTTTGATGGAGATAACTGTGAGGGAAGCTAGCAATCCACTTGCTCTGGAGCAGTAGGATGATGTCATTGCCTATTAGCACGAGTACTTTCTTTTATAACATCCATCTATTCAATGTACGACATAATGTAGCGTACAGCTACAAAATCATCTTTAGAGCACTTCCCCTAGAGCCAAGGGAGTTACTCCAAGAATTAGCTTGGCCAATGAAGTAGTTCATATGCAATAGAAATACTTTAAAAACTTAGTTGGAAGAAGGATAACAGAGAGATTTGTTCTTGCCATGAATCATCTTGGCTTTGTGCTAATGTTATTTATCCACTTGAGATAGGGAGGACATTATATGAAGTATGTATATTGTGTAATACGGGATAGTGGCTCTATAATGTAAACTGTCCATTAGTAACGCAAAGCAACTGATTTTCATCTACTAGATCATTACTGCAGTTTTTTTCTCCTGGGTTTTGACATGTTATAAACCTTGATGAAGACGTTTGTTCTCTTTATCCTTTACTTCTGCTTGATTCACTCTACTTAAAATGCAGATAATCACACAGTAAGGCCACTGAGAGCTGCATGATTTCAGTAGCACAGTGCTTCTGCTCCTAGGAACTGGCTGATACCTCTGCAAACTCAGCATGCCAGTCCAGCTGGGGAGGACTCAAATACTCCCTGGGTATCTCTCACTCCACCATAAGACTCAAAGGTTTTAAATGGGTTGAGCCACAGATTGTGTAAGCCAAGAACTGTGTCAGTGGCTTAGTGGCTATACACACCTGCTAGCAGGGTGCCAGAGCATGAGGTGTAACAGCTGCTCCAGAATCCCCTTCCCTAGCAGAAATTAGCGTCTTTCTAGAGTGGCATGAGCCTCCTAAGTACTGGCAGTGACACAGGATAAAGCAGCTTTTGGCTGTTTGGAGGACAGCTGACTCAGGGTCTGACTCACATTCCACTCAACCTCCTTTCCTTCAACTGCATATGAATACTTCTTGGCAGTGCTTTGTAAATGTAACACTAAGCTATGCTAGCAGTACATTCAGCCTCTTGCCAGCTAATGACACCAAACCAAATGTGACCATTTTCACCAACTCAAACAAGTTGCCATGTGGTAAGTCTGTAAACATAAGTTCACCAGGATTTATTTCCCATGGTAATAATGCTTATTTCACAGACTCTACATTTAGCCAGCAAAAAACAAAAGGTGGAATGGAAGCAGCAGGACTAGTCTAATACACACTTTGCAATGACTTCAGGTTTGGTGAGAATATTTGGGCTCATTAACCCTTTGCCTGTAATGCCTATATAATACAGAAGGATGTCTTCATCAGGTGCTTCTGATTGGCTCTGCTTAGTACAGCAGCATCTACATTGCTGCATCCAATTCCTTTCCTGGAAGAACAATTCTACATTTGCTTTGCATTCCAGTTCTAGGATTATTTGCACATTATAGATTACTCCAACCACTTCATAAAATAACAGCATTGAAAGAAATAAATGGGGTTGTAGAGCACCTGCCCTGTTCCATTTCCCTCTCAAGATCTGCATCACAGCCAGAAAGGCCCACTGACAGTATTTCCACACTATGTTTTCTCTGCAGTTTTCTTTGTCTAGCTATTACTGTAGCCTCCGCCACCAAACAATGTTCAAACCCAGATATGTGGGAGCACAAGCTGTACTGTCAATAAACTAAGTTAGATGCATATGATCAGAAGGTCCACTAAAGACTATGCCTGGTGGATATTCATCCACAGATCTTGTGGCATCATAGAATCACAGAATCATTTAAGTTAGAAGGGACCCTTAAAGGTCAGCTAATCCAACTCTCCTGCAATGAACTGAACAGGGTGCTCAGAACCTAGTCCAGATTGACCTTAAGTTACCAGGGATGGGGCATCCATCACCTCTCTGGGCAACCTGTGCCAGCACCTTATTGTAAAAAACTTCCTTATAGCCAATTTCATCTCCCCTCCTTTAGTTTGAAACCACGTCTCCTTGTCCTGTCAGCAAATCCTGCTGAAGAGTCTGTCCCTTTCTTCCTTTGGACCCCCTTTAGATAATGAAAAGCAACTATCAAAGCTTAACACACTAGCACTTCAAGACAGATGAGCAAGTCTTATGCATCTTTTGAATCAAGAAAAATAATCAGTCCAGTTCACACACAGATGGTTTTGTTTTGTTTTTAATTTTTTTTTAATAAGACAGAATGATCTAAAAAATGAAATTAAAGACTTCCATTTCCAACTTTTCATTTTGCCTCTCACTTATTTTCATGGTTTTGGTCAATTCATTATTAATTGAAGTTTTAAAATGTGATTTCAACATAAAATAAAATTCAAGATTTTCAAAAACAACAAGGCACTGATGTGACTTAAACCTCAAACAGCTTTTAAAAATTCCTTCAAAGTCTTGGTTTTACTATGTAACAATTAGATGTTTTCTAGATATCTAAGTTCACGAGGATCTACCAAACAATTATTTCATTAATATTTATAAGCTGCAGGTAAAGCTATAAAGCTTTTTTCGTACAGGAAGAATTACTATTTTAGTAACGCGTTTGTATATGAGTCTGTGTGCATGATGGGAGGTATTTACCGGATTTCCTCATCTCTAATCTGCTGGAAGCCTGCAAAAATTGATATTTAGCTGGCATTCATTTATCCAAGAAATGCTGATTAGTGAAATCTTACATAGCAAATATAGAAAAATAATCTAGTTTCATCTTCTCTTTAGGAAAGGAATCTGGGGATCTGAATCTTCCTATATTGAAGAGCATTTGCAGGGAATTTCAATCCAGGAATTACAAACTTCTGTTTTTCTTTCTTTGTCTTCCATGCCCACAATTCATCTCTTACACTTTGAGTTTATTTTTAAAATGGTACTTTAAAAACAAATGGTTTTTGAACAGGTTGCAATAGCTGAAGGCCAGTAAGATAAAATCATTAAACAAACTTTCTTTGTGTGTTGTTTTTTTGTTTGTTTTTTTTTTAAACCCAAGATGAAGTCCTGAACTTTATTCCATACATGAATACGGTACTGACAAATAACTAAATGTAGTCATTGATAACTCAGCCATCTTTCACTCATGGTAATTAGCAAGGGTTATAAAATCTCATGCATATTCTCCACCAACATCTGCGTGTTACAACACATTTCAAAATTAACATCAGGGTTCAACCCAGTTCTGTTCAGACAGCCTTCTGGACAGGCGCAGCAGAATTGCCATGTGTGTATGAGTATCAGTACCCTAAGCAACATAATAATTCTCCTGCAGAAAGGATGCTGCCTTGCTGCTTATTGTAAACACTCTTTTTTTTTTTCCTACTTATTTGTACCAATCCCTTTTGGCAAGAACAAGAGATAACCACAGCAAAACAGCCAGCAGCTATCACCTGTTGCCAAGCTTCCACATTTGCTAACATGTATGTAACTTTTATCTTCAGGCTACAGAACATGATATACCTCCTCCTTTGCATCTTCCCCCTCACTTTGGTAGGCAGGAAATGCCTTTCTTCTGCTACATCTATTAGGAAGGGTTTGATGAATGATGAGCCTGTACCATCTTGTATTTACATCAAAGTGGCAGAATCAAATTGACTTGTTAGCCCATACTGTTTGGTGGTACTCACTGTACCATTGAGCTCTCTTTTTAACTATTTTGAACTTAACAAGCTGCCTGAAAACATGACTCCAGATATTCCTAAAGCCATATTCATTCAATATAGATTAAAGTAGTATGAGCCCATAGGTTATATATGATTGTTGGAGTCAGTTTGTTAATGGTAATCCATCATATTTCAAATTCTTTGGCAACAGGCAGAGAAACTCTTAAAAGATGTAGTAATTATAAGGCTGCACAGTTTTTTATACTTCTTTGTATACTATGTATTTTTAAGTGCCCTCTGGGAACAAAAAGATGTTTGTAGAGATAAAGCTGTAGGGAGTAATACATTCATGCCAACACGTGTAGCTGAACCACCAATTTGGTTTTATTAATTTAGTTGCTGGATTTGTTCCTGATATCTACAGCTGTATTATCCCCTCATAGAGGTGGATGAGTGGGCGGAATGAGGTTGATTACAATTGATTTACTAACCAGAGAGTAATTTTTTCGATTGTTTGTTCTGCACATTATTAAACATGTGGCTTAATTACAGTTGTCTTGTGTTCTTTTCAGTCTGGTATTGCTTATTTTACTGAGACACTGATTTATGCAAAATATTAACTGAAACAGAAAACAGACTTACTGTGAGAGCTGACATCCATGAAAACATTACTTACCCATATTTTGCACCAAGTGTTGGACATCTCAGAGGAATTGGTGTTTACAGCTTAAAGTGGAACAGCATGGGTGCCCTCCTTCCAGAAACAGTGGTAGTGCACACAGTGCATGCATTGCATCCAGGAGAGCAGGTCAGACAAAGTTTACTTTTTCCACCAGCTGCAAAATGAAATCCTAAGAGTTACTCCGAAATGTGCTGAGGTAGCAGTTCCATTTCAGTGTGATTGCAATAATTGTATGCAACTGTCTCATTAAAAGTAATTCAACTTTATATAGCTATAAATAAGCTACTGTGTCGTCGTAATGTTTTTCCATGCCATTAAGGAATACAGTAAAGATTCATTGATTCTCTCAATAGGTTAGGTAATCAAAAATAAAATAAAAATCAAGCAACTATGTGTTGAGAGATTTTGTTTCTTTTTTAGAGTCATTTCTTCAACTAATCTCCTTGTAATGAATAATTCACTAAATATAAGTAGAAAATAATGTTCTGTCATAGAACTAATAACTCATTATAACCAGGGGGAATGTTTTTATCTCATTTCCTATTCAGGATTTTAATGGAATCCATTGAATTTCACTGTCTCTTTTCAAGAAACCAAACCTAATATATGTAGGTCGCTCCAAAAATAATGCCTCCTATTTATTTCCATGGAAATTACAACAGATTCATACAGCACAATAACACTATTTGACAAAACAAATTCTCAGCTACAAAAACTACAAAACACTGTTTTTCAACATTGTCCCCATTATTAGCTTTGCATTTTTGCCCTCAGTGAGCAAAAGCCTGCATGCCATGCTAGAAAAAATCTGCATAGTCATCTGGAATGTGACTTCTGTTTCACACTGTTGTTGCCACTGCTGAAATGCACCACCCACCAATTCACTTTCTTACACCCACTGTTGATCTCTATAAAGGTTCTGCAAGCATGTGGTGATGATGATGAGTGCCGTTTTTTTCTCATGGAGGAATTCAACTCCACATCTTTGCTTTATCTGCACTTCTATGTCAGAAACCATTTTTGAGACTGCCCCTCTGCTGCTATTTGTCACATAACAACAAAATGTAATGGAATAGTGGTGGGAAGGCTCAACTCTGATGCCATACCACCACCATCCACCTCTGATGTATAATAAATAAAATAATAATTAAAATTAAAATGAATAAATAAAATTGGAGACATTACTTTCAGAGCACCCCTTATATTATTAACTTTATAACCAGATAGTTGGAATACAAAATTAAATGATTTTGCAGAGACACATATAAAATCCTTCCAAATATTTTTAGGAGAGAGTATGAGAAATTTGTAACCTTCTCTATTCGTTAATAGAATTCAGGTAGCCACGACAAAATGATCCAAATATTTCCTGGTTAACTGTCTCTGTAGTTTAATATTATAAGTTTAAAAAGCAAACAAACAGAAAAACAAAGAAACAAGAAAAACCCCCAAACAAAATAGCTAGCACACATATCTCTACCCTATAGTACATAGATAGTAAAAGCCAAGGCTATGTGATGAGAGGAAAGCAGAAGTCAGACACTAAATGAAAATCTGCACAAATATCAGAAAGAGAAACTACAAGGGTTTGGATTTGGAAACCACTAGCAAGTCCCTATCAAAAGAAAGGAACATAAAGAAAATCAAAAAGTAAACTTGAAGACTGGAATGTGAGGAAGTTAGGTCTAGATATACAACTTCTCAGTGGTGCCATTTGGCAACCAAAATCTGTGTACACTGCAGTACCACTCTGAAGAGGAGTTACTATCTTCTGAATCGCTCTCTGCCTGGCCTAGGCTTCACTGAGAAATAGTTTTAAGCACAGAGAAAAACATTCAAAAAAACCTCAGAGATTTCCTCGTAAGGATCAGAACTCTAGATATGGTTCTGATGCCATAAAGTGGTGTTAATATGAATGCATGTTACAACTTCTCCTTATTTTAGTCTCCAAAGATTTCCGAAGATTCAGAAAGAGAAAAAGAAGAGGGGGGAGACAGGAGTGAGGACAGTTGCTGAGGATTTAATGACTTTTCAACTTTGGTAACAAGATGGATAGGATGATATCATAAGGTTGTAGGACATCAGCAAAAAAAGGGAACAGAAACTTGTAAGAAAGGCAGGGAAGTCATGGAAGGTACGGTTGTCCTCCCCTCCAAAGTTAGCTACAGCTGAAATAACCATGGTGAACACCAGATATTACTGAGCATGTAGTTACTTTTAAATGACAGCCACTGTCTGGTTTGCTTCTGTGAAGGGAATAGAAGGCACCAGGTCTCCAAGGAGGGCACTTCTTCCTCCCCAGGGAAGCCAAAGAGGTAAACCTGAGCAATTCTCAATGAGGGCAACTCCTAATGAAGTTAGTAGACAACTAGCAGCACTGACAAGCAGGATCTGATTTTGTAAACCTTTGAAACTGTTTTCAAAAACTTCAGGTGGTAAAGACTTGCCCTTGTCAATGTCGTGATGTCTAACATCCTCCGAATAGGCTGCTTTGTAGCAGCCTATTGGCCATAGACTTTGCATGGTACACCCCTAAACCCTTCTTCCTCTTGGAATAAATTACAGTTGAGGTGAGACGACGATTACAGAATGCAATTACAGAAAAAAGACCAAACCCATCACCCTCACATATTAGCCTGGAGAAAGATAAGTCAACAGAGAAAGAAGAAGAAATTAAAAAACTCTAACATGAATTGTTAATTCAGGATCACAATCTAATCTGTACGAAATATTTGAACTGTTTTTGTTTTGTTTTTTTTTCTATCTATTCCTGAACCCATAGTGATTAAAATGCAGCCATGTTGTTCTTTTTTTAATCACAAATGCAATTTTATGCAAGTAGACATAGGAAAGTCTAGGAAATTAAAGTGAATATTTATGTCCATATAAACTTCTTAATGGCAACATTCTTGCTGTGAGCACAGCAGCTGAAGAGGGTGGATTAAATTATTTTGGCCAGATCCTGTTAATATTGTTTTCATTGGCAACATTCCCACTGACTTAATGGGAGCTGGATTAGATCCTGACTTGAATAAAGTACAATTCTCAGATGCATATATAACGTAATCACTCATATTTCATATACTCCAGTTTTCACATCTGTTTGCCCTTACTAAGTTTTACTAATACTCTGAAAGCACTAATCAGGCAAACTACATACACGAGATTTAAGGTGTGCAGTCTTGTGTTTCCAGAATTTGGGAAAAATGCTTGTGTTTTATTCATACTTGGATTCAGAAACCACAGCCTGAATGGTATCCAGCCTTTTTAGTACTGAGCTTCAAATGTCGGTATGCCTCGTTCCTCCCCCTGCGGGCTTTGCAATGCATATGAATAGCATTTATTTAAAAGGCTAGGGAATTACAGTGCATTTGGCAGTCAGCAAATGCAGTTGGTATGAAGCTCCCTCTCTCTATTTACAATTTTCATCATTCAAAAAAATTTAAAGGATCTTGGTTAAGCTAGAAAGCTCCTACGCTTCATTCCTTCCATCTGGAATGATGATCTAGGTACAGAAGAGAACAAGAAGACAAAGTTGATGTTCTAGCCTCCACAAATTTAAGAGGACATGTAAATATAAAAAAGACACTGCTTCGTCAAAGGCTCTACAATAGGAGCAGTAAATCTCCTGACATCTCCCTAGGCAGTGCGCTTGCATGGCTGGAGTTCTTCAGGCAGATACTACTCCAAGCTTCCTGTCAGCAGGGACAGAACACTGACCATTGCAGCAGCGCTTCCAGTTCTGACATTGACCTGGCGCATGCATCTGAATTTGTTGTTCTCAGCAAACCACTTGTAAACATCGCTAAGTGTGTGCACTGTAATGTCTGCATTACCAGACATGAAGTCTGATGCCTATCTCTCTGACCTCAGATGTACACAAACCCTCTGAGAGCTGGACAAAGGCTTGCCGTCCTCCAAGTACTGAAAGAGAAAAGCTTGGGAGGGAGGCTCAGCAAGAATAAAGTTCAAGCTGTCCTTTAAGACATCTTGTACTTAGAAAAATCATAGCCTAAAATTGTGAGACTGTGAGGTTCCCAGTAGGACCAGGGCTAATGGGAATTAGCGAGGGTGGACTTCGTACGCTCTGAATCAGCCTCCGGTTTTGCAAATCCAGAGGGGCTTTCTGAACAAGTACTCCAACCTTGTGGAGCTTTGTCTGTGGTTACTGCAGGCCCATCTTTGTTTTAGTTTGGGAAAGAATGTTATTCCAGACTGACAGTGTAATTTCTGATGCAGAGGCTGTTTCTCAGTATGACTCATCCATGTATTGTATTCCAAGATGTAAGTATGAATCATAGGTAGCTGATGGAAGAATACAAATGAATCTATTCAATTTTTTATTATCATTATTTTTCAAAGCAGAGTAACTTTTTTCTTCCTGACTGTGAATCTCACTGGAAATAAATTGGATCAAATCCAACTGAGAAATCTTTACATTATAGAAAGCCACAGGGTTTTTGTTGCTGTTGTTTTGCTAGGGAGTGTGAACATGAGGGATGCTGTTGGTTGAGTTGAATATTTTTTATTTTGCAGTAAGCTTACAGCTGAAGCTTATGGCAAGTGTTATTAACAGCAATATCATTAACATTTTTTGCTGTTTTAAATATATTAAAAGCACAAAAAGGATACTCATAGTTGTAAAGAGAGAACACACACAAAGTACACACACACATACACACAAGGACACATGACATGGCAGGAAAGATTAAACTATCTCATCAGCTTCTCTCCTGGACTATGCCACTTTTCCAGTAGAACTAGAAGATGTGCAATTCTGAAAATTGCATGTATCTGTGATTGAAGTGCTTGGTATCCAAATCTAGTTAGTCTCTGCACTGTCATTCGGCCTTAAACCATGACACCTATATCAATTACACAAATTAGTACAGCTCTGAGCTTTGAGGAGTGCAGAACTGAACCTGTGGGTCTAATGAAAGCTGACAGATTAACAACAGCAGATACAGAAACAAAAACCTCCTAATTCGCTATGTTGGAATTTAACTATAGATTTATATTGTCTTTGAGATTTTGGCCATTACAGATAATCCAAATGAAAGTGTATGGGTTTCTTGATATTTTTTCCTGTATACTACTGCTGTTTTTTTTTGTTCGCTTGTTTGGTTGATTGGATTTTTTTTTTTTAGACTATAGAATTGATTCAAACAAAAACAAAAACAAACAAACAAACAAAAAAATAGAGAGAGACTATTATGCCAGGCATAATGACCAAAACTCAAAATACCTTTTCCTCGAGCCCCTGAGGCAACAGCACTTTTATTCCCTTGATAAATTAAACTGACAATGTCAGCTTAATATTTGTCCATAAAGAGATTAGCTTGCATTTAACTATATTTTGGAATTCAGTAAATGTCTCCCTGTCCAAACTTCTGCTTTCTTGAAGGGCTACTGCTAGGTCTGATCCCTTACAAGTAACTAGCAAGTAAGGTGAAGAAAATGTGGTGACATTTAATGCTTTTTTTTTTTTTTTTTTTGTCCTGGTTCTTAACAGAACAGATCAGGTAACTGGCAAAGTAAGAAAATATAAGAAAGCAATGTTAGATCTAATGTTTACTTCATGCTTTTTGAGACATTAAGTCCTGAAGTGAAAATATAAAATGCAAACTTCACAAATCTGAAAATCTGTAATTATGAACAACACCTGAAAAGATTGTTTTCTTCCAGCTGACAGATAAACTTCACTATTAAAGGCATCTTCCACAGAGAGGAATAAAAACAAACAAAGGGGCAAAAATTGTTCTGTCTTCATTGGTAGAAAACACAGAGGGGTTTTGATAAGTACTTACAATGACTGCACTGTTGACTTGGCATATATACATCAAAAGACTGACAGACTTAATTCATGTTTCTGTGCAATACAAACAGTGACACTGGAGCCGGATCTGAGCAGCTCTCAGTAATTGGAGGTAGCACAAACAGATCCTGAAGAGCAAGCAGTGCACAGTTTCACTGTTAATAAAAAGAAGAGTCTGCATGGCATGCACATTACTACTTCATGTTTTACTTCAGTTACGTATTTAATTTTAAAATGTCCTTTTTGCCTTGGGTCAGGGAACTTGAAGGATAACTGGTACAGTTACTGCAGAAGATATCACAAAGCTCTGATTTCTTGTAGCTGGCAGGGCATTTCTGCAGCAACTGGTATCATTTTACACAGATGACCTGCCTTCTATTGCTGCAGAAGTGAAGATGTGTTTGCAAATGAATACATGTTGACCCTGTATATTTCAAGGCAACAGAACTGAAACGTGTCTAGCTGCAGTAGCTCTCTGTAGTCATTTCACTTTGGGGAGTACTGTTCTAAATAATACAGTACCAGCAGTTCTGCTTTTAAATACAATACTCTTTTTGGTGATGCTGCAGCAAATGAATAGCAAATTACTAGCATCGTAGCAAATCATGGTAGGTCAATATATAATGCTTTCAGTTCCAGATGTCTGAATTCAAACATCTCCTCTAAAGGTGTATTTCAAACTAGTAATGCATTTTCTTGTTACATCTTACTAAAATCTATACCAGTGTATCGTTCATACTAAAGTCAGAGGCGATGCAGATTTAAAAACAAGATAATTGAGAGCCTCAGTATTTTGTGGGGAGAGGCTCCATAGAAAGATGAGCTAACAGTTCGTAATGCAAGATTCTTTACTTTGTTCACTTAAGTCTGATTAGTTCTGCTTTCATCTCCAACGTGCTCAATCTTAAATTCATTAGGTAAACCACTGCTCTCAGATGCTTGGGAAGGTGTAGAGAAAAGGGATTACTTCTGGAAAGAGAAGATATGTGTGACGTTAAACACTCTATATAGAGCACTGATTAGAAATATAAAATTTCAACTTCCCTGAAGTTCAACATATCTTAAAGTAGGCATTAAAGCCATTTTTTAATGTGAAAGGAGACAGAAATCAAAGGCTTTTAAATCTTCCATGTACGCTGTCTTTTCACCATGAAGGTACAAGTCTTAACTAAAGGTTGTTAAGTGTCATGAAAAAGTTTCCCGACTGGAAAATGCAGACCAGGGCTGCATTTAAAAAGAAGAAATTCCATTGTTTGAATTGCGGCTAGCTTACATCACCATCATCATTTGAAGAAAAATAAGTTAATTTAAACATTTCTATTGAAATTAAAATTTTGTCCAGGGGCTTTGTGTTCCTTTAGTAAGTTCTATGCCCATTTTCACTGAAAATTAGTTTAAACAAGTCCCTGATTTGAGTGCTCCGGCATTGAAATCTGTGAAGAATTCATTCAGATAAGCGCAGCCAGGAAAGCAAAGCAATAATCACATCTGGAGGCAAACAAAGCATAAATCACCGTGCTGGCAACCAGCCAAGACGGTAGGGGACAAGCATAAAAATAATACTGAAATAGCAGTACAATGTTCTAACCACATGCTGTTAACAAGACAAAACAAGGTCAAACATTATTTCTATTGTCACAGATTATTGCATATTGGTAGGAAAGAAGAGTGGAGACTTACAAGCTGAGAGTCAAATTCAGCTGTGGAATGACAGGGAACAAGTCCTTTTAGAGACAACAGGAAAATAGCACTTCCTTACATCAAAACCACGCTTAACCCAGCTACACTGACTGGGGAAGACTGAGTATTCAAAAGTTGGTATTCCCAAAGAGTGCTTTATTATGTTCCTGATTTTAAGTACAACCACACAAATTCAGAGCAAATCAAGCTGGAATGCTAGAGGTCACTTGGAATGCTGCACACACCGGTGACAGTTTAGTTTGTCATCAAAAAGGAAATACAACTACATGAGATGAATGTGAAAACACTTTGTTATGTAAAGATTTACATGGTGCATAAAATTATTATCAAGTAACATTTGAATCTGTGCAAGGTACTTCAGTCCAGCTCAAGGATCCATTTAGTTTAGACACTGCCGAGAAACGGAAGGATAGCTTTTGCTAGAAGTAAGTTTTAAGGAGTTAAGACTTACATATACTGCTCATATCATCACACAGGTAAATTCCCCTGCGATAACCTTGCAATCGGCAGTATCAAATGCAAAGTATCATCATTCCCTCTACTCTAGAAAAAAACCCAGCAAATTACAACAAATTTCTCCGAAGGTGATAATGATTAAGGTAAGAGTTTAGAGAAGCAGAAAAGGCATGTTTACAGACAGCATTAAACACCAAATACAGAAGTGCCAGGCGTCCGTATATCACAAAACAGATTTTAAATCAATAAGTATAAATGGATCCAAACTGGGAGGAAATTAATTTTTGCCATTGTCTTACCATCTAGGTCCTCAGAACAGCCTAGATGATGCTAGTTTAATGGAATTAATCTTTCACTGAGGGGTTCATGGACACACTTTCTTAACATGTCCAATAATTTGTTTGCAAATTATTGTCTGTAAGGCAAGGAAGCAATGCTGTATACAATATATATATATACCATATATATACGTATGTATATACAATGCTATAGCCTTCAGTTTGGTGACCCCTTTGAGCTCAAAGCCACATTTTGTGAATAATAGCACAAAATAAGAAAGTGAATAGATCTTCCTTTGCCTTAGCAAAGGATGTGCTGATATTGAAGGGCAAACAGTCTCTGTAAAGCTGGTCCCCCTATGCAATACATCCCATAAAATTAATTTCTGCGTGGAAAACCACTGTACAACATGCTTGGGAGGAGGTTTGAGAGGAAGAAACAGGTCAGAAAGCCAGGGGAAAAAAAAGCTTCAGAAGTTTGGTGAAACAGGATGAAAGCCCAATTGATAAGACACACTACTTCTGTTCTTGTCAGCCTAAAGAAATTTGCTGAAGCACAAACTATGTACGGTGGGAAAAAGAAACATGCAGTTAACTGTCTGATGAGAGTGGGAGGCAGAGCGTTCATCCTTTCTTGTGTTAGCCAACTGTTAGTGGTGCTGTGACATGTTTAATATTCTGTTTTCTCTAAGAATAGATAAAATTTAATAGAATTATCTTCAGTCCTGCTATCCTGCCCTGGTGAGGCAGCACTAAAAGGATACTGTCACTACTTTAGGGAGCCAACCTGCGCTTCTGCTGGAGTGTTACTCTCCCTAGTGTCCTTAAGTTTCTCCATCAACTATCAGAGAAGACATTGAATATGTTGCTCTGAAGTTATTTCTGTGTCTGCGTGTTCCTGATCTCAGTTTTACCAATGCAAGACAGTTATTTAAAGCAGACAATGCAAATTCCTCTCAAAGTATCAGCCTTTTCGCAATTCTTTTCCTGCCTTCTCTGTGGATTGCATGAGCGCACTGTAATCTCATTCTTAGTCACACAATGATTAAATAGTGTTAAAAGATCTACATTACCAACAGCCTCTTAAAAAATTATTTTAGAAATCCATTTTAACTTTCCATTCATCTGTCCCTTCCTAATTTTGTAATATCCCACTTTCCCTACCACAGGAAAGGGAATTTATGAGTCCGCTCACACTCACTTCTAATCTTTTGTCTTGCAGCCAGAGTTGATCCATGCTGTATAGGACAGAGCAGGCATACCTACCCTGTGACCCAGCACAGCTCACGCTGGCCCGCCCCCTGCCCTGGGCCATCATGGCAGCGGCTCTGCCCCAGGCACACAGCCATCACCCAGCACCAAACAAACATGGGTGTGCTATGAACCCATCCGGGCTGAAAACAGGGCATGGGACACATTGCAGTGCTAGCTCAAGTTATGGCATGGAAGGTTATGGATTTTGATACATTGGCTGACTGAAACACAGTCCTATGAACAGCAAAAAAAAAAAAAAATGCAGCCATGCTTTCCATTTTGATAAAGGAATGAGAGAATAGGTTTCAAGATTGCAAAAAACAAATGAACAACATCAATTTTCTGGTTTACTTGTGACTCCATTTTCAGTCTACATAAATACATTACTTGCAAAGTTTCAAACGAAGTGTATAGAGTTGCAATCCAAAATGTGATCGTGTTTCTTTATCAAACTTCTATAAACCCTCTCTTACGAGAGAGAAATGCCTCTCTCTTCACAGCCAGACGTTATTCATGTCACCACTTTTGGCAGTATGTACATTTGTGAACAAACTTTTCTAGGAAACAGGGAGAGAGTAAAATTTCATTAAAAATCTCTGACAAACACCTTGAGAACTTACTACGAATAGCAACTACTGCCATGAAACCAGTCTGATGCATTAATTTCACAAATAGAAGGTCTCGTATCCCACTAGTTCTGTGTTTTTGTTGTGCTTTTTTGTTTTAATAAAAATACATTAAAATTAAAATAATTTTTGTCACGTATGTATTAACAATATATATTTTATGAGGCTGATCTAAAAATAATGCCTTCATACAAAAGAGGTTATATCTGCATGGCTTGCTTAATTACAGCATGTTTCACATTCATGGACAACCTGTGCAATAGCATCCATAGTCAAGTCAATCCCCTCAATCCCGAGTGCATCTATAAGTTGCTTCTCTTCCTTGATTTCCTGAAGTGTCATGGGCCCATTGAGCTAGAAATAGTTCACCTTTATGTTGCCAGTCTAGATCTGCCTGGACTACTTCAATCCTAGCTGCCCAATCCACCTGCTGGTTGTTCTCATGCTATTCAGTGGCACAACTTTAGGGTATGTGAGCATCTACATGACATCTTTACAATCATGTTCTCTTCCCAAGCAGTGATATCTTCCACATTGCAATGGCCCAGATGGGTTTGTCTCCGCACTGCCCATTGCTCTGCAGTCTGGTCTAGTGAAAGGTGCTCCTGCCTACAGAAGGGGGGCTGGAACTAGATGATCTTCAGTGTCACTTCTAACCAAACCATTCTATAATTCTATAACTACAGTTGAAATATAAATAGGGAGAGGCTTGGCAGGTGGATTATATCACACTCCCACACCCTAACCCATGGCAAATGCCATGTGCTTACAATGGGGGAAGCAACCACCGGATGGTTAGAAGCATATTCCGTGACTCATGCCATCACCTGAAATACTGTCTTAGGTCTCAGAAAGCAAGACTTGTGGTGACATGGCATCCCAGGAAGAATCAAGTCAGACAACAAAACTCATTTCTAAAACAATCTCTTAAATACCTGGGCCGAAGAGTGTGGCATTGAGTTGGTATATCATATTTCCTATCATGCACCAGCATCTGGAAAAATGGAACAATACAATGGACTGTTAAAGACTACATGGAGAGCAGTGGGTGCTAGAACTTTCAAACACTGGGACACACATTTAGCAAAAGCCACCTGGCTAGTCAACATGCGAGGATCTGCCAATCATGTTGGTTCTGCCCAGTCAAATTTCCTGCATAGTGTAAGAGGGGATAAAGTTCTGGTGGTGCACGTAAAGAACATGCTGAGCAAGACAATCTAGGTTATTCTTGCCTCAGGCAAAGCCAGTCCTATTCATGGGATTGCTTTTGCTGAAGGACCTGGATGCACGTGGTGTGTAATGCAGAAGGATGAGGACATCTGTTTTGTACCTCAAGGTGATTTGACGCTGGATGAGAACAGACAATAATTTAAATTGTGTATGTTCAATAGGTATATTATACTGTGTGTCATCATTATTATGGCTGTTATATGTCTTGTTAATGGTATTGCAGTAAGAACTGCCCAGGTTAAAGAAGAATGAAGTCTGATGGAACCAGAACTAGCTTCTGCATGCATTAACCCAACGCTGTGAATTATCCCTCCTGCACTGAAGGACTGTTACGACAAATGGAGCTTATAGTTATGAACTAAATGAATACCAGGAACAAAATAAATGGATGGTCGATAGACTGTGGAAGTAATATGTAGGTATATATATATATTAAAAAAAAAAAACAGAACAAAACAAAAAAAACCCAAGATAGGTGGTGGTAATTAGTTAGGATGCACAGAAGTTGTGGGACCTGAACATGATGAAAATGGTATGGAAAATAGGGTTGATAGTGTCTTAGTTTCAGCTGAGACTTAACTGTTCTCTCCCATGTTTGGTATGATGCTATGCTTTGGTTCTAGGAGAAAAAACAATGCTGATAACACACCAATGTTTATAGTTGCTACCAAGCAGTGTTGTACAGATGCCATTCTTGGTGAAGGGCCCAAGGAGCTGGAAGAATTAGGACAGCTGACTTAAACTGGCCAAATGGATATTCCATACCATATGACATCATGTAGATGGAGTTTTGAAGGGGTAGGAGCTCAGCTTTCTCTCTTCTGCTGCTTGGAGGGCTAGCTGGGCATTGGTTGGGAGGTGGTAAGCAATTGCTTGCGCACCACTTGTTATACACATTCATATATATACACACATATATATAGTTACAATTTTATCCTTTTCCTTTTCTCTGTCTTGGTAAATAATTAACTCCACTCACAAGTTCTACATTTTTTTTCCTCATTCTCTCCCCCATCCCTCTGGGAGGAGGGAAGTGAGTGAATGACTGCGTGGTGCTGAGCCACCTGCTGGTCTAAACCACAACATCTGGTTTAGGAACACCCACCTCCCATCAGCAGGAACTGCTGCTTAAGAGCCCTCAAGAGGATGAGGAGCATTGCAGGCTCAAATCATTATCCTTCTGCCTCCATTATACCCCCAAGTATCCCTGAGAATAGATAAGCACCAATTTTCTTTCAGCAAGGTGATCTACAACAGGAAGAATCCATACCCACCCACTTCTCTGTTTTCTGTGTCTATAATAGCCCAATGGGTATTTCACCTGGTGCAATAATCTGACCATGCTGCCAATATTTGAGTATGTCATCAATCATAAAAAAACCCCAAATAAATCAAGGTTACAACCTCAGCTACATGTGACAATAATGCAACAGAAGTTTGTCATATCCCATCCCTTTGCTTTCAATACCTGATTCTGATTTTATGCCAGTTTTACTCTAGCACAACTAGTTTGGCATCAGCAGAGGTAATACTGATTTGCAGCAGCAGGCAATCAGAATAAGACTCTTATTTTTCCTTGGCAATATGTCCCCAGGGAAAGCTTGTCCATCTCCAGCAGCTGTTGCTTTTTTACATCTGTCTAACTTTGCTTTTTTATGTCCATTTTTCAAGTGCTTTTTTTTTTTTTTAAATGTCAATCAGTGTGAGATAATATCATTCAGTTTTCCCTCTTGCAATCAAGTTTTAGCAATCACAGCCAGATGCTGTTTTCATTACAACCCCAACCCCTTTTCAATAAAGTTTCAGCGTTTAACTATCAAAAGCACTCTTTTGCCTTGCCTTGCCTTCCCTTTCCTTCCTTCCCCATTTCCAGAACTTAATGCTTTCATAGTCTGTTCCATCCTGACAACCTGTCCATCCATAAATATGACGTTTGATCACCCCTGAAAGTTTGGCTCTGTGTCCTTCTCACTTTCTTCTGCGTAGTGTACTTTATCCTCAAATGAGGTCAAAATACTACAGTGCATTTCTCTACCTAAAGATATATAGTTTGTTAGACAACAGGTGATTTTTATGTTATAAAACACAGACAGTTCTGCACCTAAGGAAATGTTTCTATAAGGGACGCAAAATAAAATATCCTAAAAAGAAAACCACAGCTTTACACTATACACTATTCAGGGGCATTGTACATTGTTCAGGGATATAATCTTATCATGGAGAGAAAGAAAGAGTAGAAGTTCAAACTCCTGTCTGCAGAACAGGGGGATTCAGAAGTATATCTAATATTCAGTGAAATCAAGCAAGCCTGTGGCAGGCATGGGGAACAACTAAGCAGAATAAAATGTATCTGAATGATTACATGAACTATGTAATCATTTCTGTCCTGAATACAGTCCAAATTTACTCTCACCAGTTCTAAAGCAAAGAGGTCAAGGCCAAGTCTTTATTACTGTGTATTTGCCAACTCATAGCAGCTGAGCAGTGACTACATTTTCCTGAAGGGGCTGCCTGGCTCTCAGAAATGCAAGTTAGTGTAGTATGTGTCAGATATAAGAAAAAGGTTTCAGAACAAATTCTGAATTCAGTTAGATTACAAGGCTAATTCTTAAATGGTGCTATATATGAACAGATCTTTCTCATATTATATTTCCTCTCCACAGAGTTCAGAGGTTCTTATTTAGGCTCCAATCTTGCAACTCAATACACATGGCAGTTATATCCAGGATAGGCACCTACTTCTAATGAATTAACAATACAGGCTCCATCCACATAGATAAGATTGCAGTAAAACTTATTCTGAAGTAAATTTATATTCTCTTAAAATAAACTTGAAAAGGATTGAGATTTAAACTGTAATCAGCACTAGGTTTACTCTGTGGTGTTTTGAAGAATCTGGCATATGAAATCAATAGGAAATGTAACAATGAAGGCATTTGTCATCATGCACCACATCATTACCTGCATTGTGCCAACTGCTGAAAGGAATGGAGGGTGCCTAACAGCTGCTAAACAAAGAGTAGGCTATTATAGGATTACATGGTTCGTATCAAAGATTCCTCCTAAACTTTTACTGGAGAAAGAAAACTCATGTTAAATTAAAATACAAATCACGAGCACATCTGTGAACATGACTGAATAGTTAAGTAAATTACTCAACTCTCCTTTTCAAAATTCTATTTCAATTTCAACTTCTGCAGTTTCATTCCTAAGAGCAATGACATTTAACAGGACTCTTTAGATCACTTCTGTAATGCAGTGTCCTAATTATAGTAAACTGTCTATGTACTTCACCAGCAGTTTGATGAAATTGGAGGGAGCTTATAAGCAGGAGGAGGATCGACTTTTAACATGGTCTGATGGTGATAGGACAAGGAGGAATGGATTTAAACTAAAAGAGGAGAAATTTAGATTAGACATTAGGAGCTAATTCTTTACTCAGAGGGTGGTGAGGCACTGGTACAGACCGCCCAGAGAAGCTGTGGATACCCCATCTCTGGAGAAACTCAAGGCAACACCAGATGTAGACCTGGGCAGCCTGATCTGGTGGGTGGTAACCCTGCCCATAGCAGGGGGTTAGAACTGGATGATTTTTAAGGACCCTTCCAACCTAGGCCATTCCACAGTTCTATGAAATTGATCTGATTTTTCTTTGTTAACAAAAGAGGCAAAAAATTAAAGCCTTGTTAGACACCTTGGGAAACAGAGTTGCATTATGCTTAGGACCTCAGATAAAGAGAAAATAAAACTTTGAAGGGAGTCCTAAAGAAACAGAATATTTTATGTCAGCATGACTGAAACATATATAGTCCTATAGATGCAGGCAGATATTAATGCATTTTAGAGACATCGGTTTTAAAAAAAATAGTGGCTAATTACAGTCACTTGGTGCTGAATACTCACATTTTTATACAGAAATGACATAGTACAAAAATGCAGTCTATGTGGTCAAATGCACTCAGCCACAGGTCATAATGAGAAGAAAGCTCTAGCTATGATCCACCTCTTGTGGTAAACTGTACATGAAGGTTGTTGGCCAAAGCTGTTGCTTGGAAAGATGAAAAGAGCTCAGTAGCCATTTGAATAGGATGCAGAACACATCCTACTCACACTGTCTCATTTCTGCGGGTTTATCCTTGGGTGCAAAATCTATGTCAGCATTTTGGGTAAGAGCGACTGAGACATGTATCTGCTCCCACCTAGAACCGAGACACTGTGCTCCCTGGTGCTGGTAACAGTTTGCTGAACAATCAGGGTAAACTTTCTGGCACAGATGGCAACTAAGGCAATGGGGTGGATTAATAGGTGTTAGAAGAAAAATACTGGCCAGCAGATGCTGCTGGGTGGTAAGAAGGAACACAGTCTATATCCCTTTTGCTTTAGCAAAAAAGGGATATAAGTTGGTTAAATTGGCATACTGCCAGTTTCAAGACAAGCTTCAAGGGTCACTGTTTTACAGCCCTATTTGCCTGTACTGTCACAAGGCTGCAAAATCACTGCTTAAAGTAGCAGTGATGAGCTTTACATTCCATGTATCTGCTGGCCTCTCATAGCCTTCCCCACTGTACAGAAAGAACTGAGAGGAGAGGAAAATCACACCTCCATCAGGGACAAGAGGAATTACTGGGTTCTTGCTTGCCTCTGAGCTACCTGTTGGTCAGGCCCTTAAATTTCCCTTCTCCTCATCTTCTTCACCTCTTCAGCAAGGCTGAAAAACTTCTCACTTCCCAGTGCTGTTGTGGAAATAAAGTCCTTTTATGCTTATGAAGGATTCCTCACAGCAGGCAAGATGACGATATGTTAGATAAGTGGCTTTCTGTGAGAAAGTTTTTTAACTTGTGGAGTCCAAACAACTACTAAGCTTGGAATAAAAAATTGTGCACTATATCATTTGACTGTTACAATAAGGAAAAGAATAATAAAGGAACACTCAATTAACATATCTGGTAAATATGTATTATATATATAAACACCTGAATCTGAAACAAAAATCTGAATTATCTGTATAAACATTTTCCATTCCACTGTTTGTTCTCCCTTTCAAGGTCTAAGCTTGAACACATTTCTCAAGCATAACTTGCTCTACAGGCTAATCATGTGTTGTTGGGGAAAAGATTTTAGGCCATGAGTCCTACAGTCATAGGAATAAGGAAGAAAAGTACAGTACACATATAACTTTTCAACATAAGGAATAAAGCAAATCTTATATTCCATTTCAGTGTATACATTGCTATCCATTTAAGGAAGACGAGGTCAAGATAGGCATTTAAAAACAATACTATTCTCAAATGTTGAAAGATGATCCTAAGGTGTACATGAAAGAAGTTACAAGAGATGTTTTCTCCTCCCCCTCATTTTTCCATTATCGTGTTATTTGGGTTGATTAGCGATCATGATATTTGGATTCACTCATGAAACCAAAGATGTCCAGAACTGTCACAAGTTTTCCCAAAGTTCATGTCTCTGAAGTACTTTGCTTTCTGATGACAAGATGCAACTAGAAAATTACTGTTGACCCAGCTGAGTCTGAGGAAGCTCACTAGGGTAAATTATCCCAGCTAAATGCAGAAACTAATTAGTTCTGGCCATATGAATCTAATGTTGGGTTAGTTTTTTTGTTTTTGTTGTTGGTTTTGGTTGTTCTATATTGTTTTGTTTTTGTTGGTTTTGTTTTTTGTTTTTGTTTTTGTCTTGCTAAATTGCTTTCCTTCTGGAGACTAGCCATTACAACTGCAGAAAAAATGAAATCTAGTTTTTTTTCAGTTCTGCTTTCTGTTGTTTGAGTATGGCAAATGAGCTGCCTGCTGAAAGCTGCATAGAGACAAAAAATCTGCTATGGGGCAATCCATCCTATAGAGGTGGGATGCAGAACTTGACCAAGACAACATCAGTGCCACTGGCACTGGAATCAAGGCTGAGCCTCCACTGCTTACTCAACAACAGCGCTGTTGCTTCCCCCACTTCTTTCCCTTGCAAGGACACAGTACTAAGTAATTCTGTAAGTAGAAATCTGAAAGGGGCATTGTCCTCTCCATGCTATGCAGAAGCAAAAGTGTAAGGCCAGGCAGCAGTGATTCAGGTGCCACACAATTTTTCAGGAGCTCTATTCCTTTTTCTATTGAGAGAAGATAAATATGAGCTCATTTCCCACTGAAGCACACAAAACATAAAATAAATATTACCATATATGGAAAGGATTTCATTTCCTCTAACAGCATCCAAACACCCTTACCAATGTTTACTTCACTAAACCAACTCAATTTTATTCTTGGGTAATGGACTCAGGTCATCAATTTTACAGGGATTTTCTCTCAATGAGCTGTCAAATATATGCATAGATATTTCAGCTGGTGTTACTGAGCTATTTGCTGGCCTGCCTAAGCTGCAGCGCATGAAACACAGGCTTAGGATAACTAGCTCAGCATGGTGCTCCCTGCTCAAATGTAGAATACATTGAGCTGAAAGTGTTACAGCATTTGCTTAAATATCACATTTCATCATAGAATATCTCCAGTTGGAAGGGACCCACAGAGACCATCAAGTCTACCTATTGGCTCCACACAAGACCACCCAAAAATCACACCATATGACTCAGTTGTCCAGATGCTTCTTGAGCTTCAGCATCTTGGTGTCATGACCACTGCGCCGGTGAGTCTGTTCCAGTGCCTGAACACCCTCTGGTGAAGAACTTTTTCCTGATATCCAACCTGACCTTACCCTATCTCAGCTTCGTGCCATCCCCTCAGGCCCTGCCACTGTCACCACAGAGTTCACCGCTGTCCCTCTTCTCCCTGTGGGAGCTGCAGACACCACGAAGCCTTCCCTCAGCCTGCTCTGCTCTGTGCTGAGCACACTCAGGGACTCAGGCTCTCCTCATACATCTTCCCCTCTAGACCCTAACATCTTTGTAGCCTTCCTTTGAACACTCACTAATAGTTTTACTTCTTTTTTGCAACGTGGCACCCAAAACTGTACACAGTTCTCAAGGTGAGGCTGCAAAAATGCAGAGCAAAGCAGGACAATTCTTTCCCTTGCCTGGGTAGCAATGCCATGTTCCATGCACCCCAGGATACTGTTTGCCTTCGTGGCTGCCTGTGCACACTGTTTACTCATGTTCAATTTGCTGTGAACCCAGACCTCTTTCAGAAGGACTGTTCTCAGCATGTCATCTCCCAGCTGTTATGTATAGCCAGGGTTGCCCCTTACAGGTACAGAATCCAGCACTTGCTCTTGTTCAAATTCATGCAGTCGGTAATTGCCCAGATCTCTAATTTGTCTAGATCTCTCTGCAAGGCCTCTCCACCTTTGACAGGGTCTATAGCTCCTTACCAATTCAGTATAATCACCAAACTCGGTCAGAACACCTTATAGTCCTATATCTGAGTCATTTATGAAAACATTAAAGAGAACTGGCCGCTAAAAGGGAGCTGTGAGGAACCCCATCAAATGACTGGCCACCAGCCTGATGTAAATCCATTTACTATAACTCTTCGGACCCAACTTGTGAGCTAATCCTGCTACTGACCTTGAAGCAATGATCACTATGGTAAACCAAGTCTAAATTCTCAACTTGCATACCGGACTCCAATTTTACTCTGCACAGATGCCAGTCCTTCCCATCTCCCAGGTTGCTTTGCTGCCCAGAGGGTTCTGTGCCATGCTCACAGGGCTGCCCCAACCCTCCTCTTCTCCCTTCCAAGGGCGTGGGACTAAAATGGCCCTGCAGAATTGGAAGGGAGCAAGACCTGCCTCTTGCACAGTTAAGAGCAATGGAAGAGAAATGGGCTGTTGAGTTTCCTCACCACAGTTCTGCTTCCCGGTTTTTGGAAAAGATCAAAGATGAAGGAGTGAGGAGACAATTTTCCTGGGTTTTGAAATGAAATGGCAGGCCATAGACTGAATCACTTCTACTCTCATCTTCTGTAATCATCTAGCTACTTTGCACTTGCCCTGCCTGCCCTGCAAAAATCAAGGAATGTAAAGGAGGGCATTTGGCCCTAAGCTATTATTTTGCTTTAAATCTTTTTCTAAAGAATATTCATTTCAACAGTTTGATTTTTCTTAGAATAGATTATATTAGCTGCCTCCTGCAGGTATAACACTAACTGTTTTCATTCTAACACTCTGATTAAAGGTTTCAGTAGATTAATTTCGATCATTTTAACTTCTTTTCTCTGGAAGGTGGAAAAGGTGAGTCTAAAGAAAAAGGGGGAAAAAGCCCTGAAAACAGACTTATATTACACTTTTCTATAGTAATATAATAAAATTTCAGTCTCCAAAAAAAGTTGGGATAGTAGCATACTAGGCAACCCACATTAATCCTGTATATCAGTAATGAGGCATAGCCTCAATAGGGGAAATAAAGGTCGACTGAAATCCCTGGAATGGCGCTGCTTCAGACCTATATGGAAACTTTTAGCAAACTTCAGCTGTTGGTAACACAAAACACTGATACTATCACTGGGTCAGGTGACACAACGTATAGAGACAACTCAGTGTGTTCACCCTGCATTATCTGCATGGGAGCAAAAGATGTGTCAAAACATGCAAAAAGCTGACCATTCCCGCCTTAACCCTGTGGAGAGTCTGACTGACATAATTTCTCGTGTTATTTTTTGACCCTATTCACAGACTAAAATGTTGGACGTTACTTCCCACTTTCCTCCTATATGACTGCCCTGATTTCTCTGGTGTTTAACTATTCCTGATAAGAACCACTTAGATTTTATGTGTAGGTGTGCACATGAAACCTTGCCCTTTTTTCTTTTGTTTTTTTAGTGATCTGCCTTCTTACCCCCACAGAAACATCTTAGCAAAAATCGGCATAGAGGACAAAAAGCACACTAGAATGAAATTCATTTTAAAATATGTCTCCTCGAAACACTTTGCTTAAAGTAACATAAATTGGATCTCTATTAAGAGTTAGTTCACAACTTGCCAGTAACAGCAAATACAACATGCCTTCCTACTAGCATTACATAGGGCATAAAAGTTGGCTTTAAGAAGTCAGTAACAGCAACTACTATCTAGGTAGTTCTTATGCAAACGTCGTTTTCTTTTCCTGGGTCACAGTGTTTGCTCCTTGCAGTAAAACCAGCCAATCACTTACTTTCATGACAAGTCAATATAAATAGAACCTCTCTGCCCCAAATGAAAATCCACTCTGAAACTTCAAAATTGACACATTTTTAAAAATTCCACACAAAAGTTTTCCAGACTTCATAAAGAACTTGTTTCTTGAGAAACTCAAATGCCACTGCAATAAGAAAAATTCTGTGGCATCTGAGGTGTTTTGAGATGCTTAATGTATCATTTCTTCCATTAATCCTGTAAATACTGTTTTTCTTTATTCTTAATTTACATCATGACATGTATTTGACCACTGAAAAGAGTTCAAAAGGTGCCATTTCCTTCTGTTGCAAACAGACAAGTTTGTCTGTCATCTAATGGATGGCAAGATGCCCACTGCAAATTCATATGCACCATTATATACAGAAGACTAGAGTACTTGCACTGAACCCGAAAACCATCTTTAATCACTGCCATTCAAGTGTACCTAAAAAGCTTTTGGTTCATGTGGGAAATGAGAAACAAATGTAAGTAGAGTATTTTGGCTCAACTGCTGTGATTGTCTGTTCCCGCATACCACAGCCATGATTCCTTTGGACCAGAGTATCTCCTGCACAAAAATGCAACTTTGCTCTTTCTAGAAAGTAGTCTCAGTGCTGCAGAAATAACTACAGTCCACGTGAGGAATACCACTTATCACCACCCTGCAAACATAAATTTAAGGCAGAAGATAAGGAGAGAGACAAAAATGAATGAGCAGAACAAAAGAAACAGAAATAGTTTAGGGAACATTTCTGTTCAAGCTAGTATAGTACACATGTCAAACACTTGCTTTCCCTCTCTCTTACATGTTTATGTATATTATATTATTTATTTGCATGATATTGAAATTAAGCCTTGCATTATATTCTAATTTTGTTACTGTCACTATCAGGTATGTTACTGACTGCTAGTTTCATATGTGTAATAAACTTTTTTTTTTCCCAAAATCTCTCTGATTGCTTTTCTTTTTCTAATAAGAGACATGAGGTTTCTCTGCAAGCAGGGAAAGCAGAAGGAAAAGGTACACATAACAGCCAAAGCTGGCATATTAAGCTGGAAGGAATGCTGTTGTTCTCCACCAGTAAAATGCCTAACCTCCTTTTGTTAGTATAACAGTGCATCTAATGTTCAGCTGGGTCTTTGAATCAACTTAGCAGTAAGCAGTCCCCATTTACTGTATGATCATCAAAAGATTTTGATTTTTATCCTGGAAACTTCATAATGTATTGTATTTTTGTTTTTCTCTTAGTGCTGTCTCTTCATATTTATTATTTTTAATATCTTCATTGCTAAAATTTTTCTGGATATTGAAGTTTAAATAATTGTTTAATAAAGTAGGCTTTATTATCTATTTATTTGCTTGTTTCCCCTAATATTGAGCTGAGTTTCCAAACTGTACACAGTTCCAAGGCCTTCAAGTTTCAGTTGTAGTGCACACATTAATCCTTGGGCCTTTTTTTTTAACTATGTTAAGACTTAGATTTTTCCCAATTCCTTGAAATCACAGAACTACATAAAACTGTACCTAAAGGCATGGCTTAACACTGTGAGAAACAAATTATTTCCTGACTTCTCTTCTGAACTCTACTCCACAGAAGATAAAAAGCCCACAGCCCTCAAACGTAGCGACACACCTCAAACTGTCCTTACGGACAAGGGACTGAAGGATCTTCATTACCTTCACTGCTACTACTTTGGAAAGTCTGTTCCACCTCTTCCATTGAATGACTTTTCCCAGCTGCCTCTGGAAGGAGCTGGCTGAATTGAGCAGAGCAGCAGGGCCATGCTGGGGAGCAGTGCAATGCTGCCAGCCTGCCCAAAGCACACCTTTCCTGGCCAGCAGCCCCATGCTGAAACTGGCAGCTGGAGCTCAGGAGCTCAGCAGCAAATACAGCAGAGTACAGCTAGAGGATCTGGGCCAATTACAGGCTTGGAGAAGCACCTTACCAAGGAGAGGCAGGAGCCAGGATCACTGCCTGGGTATGATGTAGGCTGGTGCTTGGCCTGCATGGAATTATCACATATCAGGATTTCCTCACAGCTTCCTCCTCAGTAACATACTGTTGGGACTAATTCAATTGTTGTGATTCATACATCACATACGTATCTCACCTGGCAGTAGTGCTTTTCTCCAGTTAGAACCAGTAAAGATCTTCTAGTGAAGACTTCCAGAACCATAACCATCGATGAGCCGCCAAAAACCATTCCAAATACTGTTCTGTTCTGCATGAAGATGCCCTCTCTGCACTGCCTTTTTTGTCCCAACTTCTCCACAAGCCTCTCATGATTTTGCTCATTTCATAGAGGCATGGTTTGTTTTTCAGCTTGGAATTTGGCTAGAAGTATGCTGAAGGCTATTCACCCACTGATGTGCTCTGAGAAAACTGACAGCATTTTTATTCCCACCAGAACTGGCCGCTTAGTTGGCTGTGCTTCATAATGAGTGATAGATTGAGCCACACGTTGCAACTCGCGTTCCCCAGTGACTCAACATCAAGTCCTTCAGTCTCTTTTCAAAGCTTATAGAAAAAACAGCCATAAAAGCTGCACTGCATCAAGGGTCCCTCTAGGCCAAGATGAAAAGCAGATTCACATTTATCAATCCTTGAACAAGAAAACTATCAATCACTGAAAATGCTTAATGCAAAACAGCAAAGAATGTTTGCTAAAGGCAAATGGCACTGAGCACGGTTACTCAAGAATAAAGTCAAATACTGATTCTCTTGCAGATATGCACAACCTATACATGACATGGAGACACGCTACCCTTTGATTAAACAAATCAATATCTATACATCATGCTGGCCCTTGTTGCAGTTTAACTCTCTCACCTGAGAAATCACAACTTTCTTGCTGCTTATGACTTGCAGGGGTACAGTGGGGGTAGAGTTTGTCCCTGTGAAAATTAACTGTTTCCAAAATATTTTTCAGAAGACTAGTAATGCCAGCAAGCCTTATCGTGTTGCTCAAAGTAAGGAGTGATGACATACTGTTGCATGGTATGCAGTGTAATTGTTATTGCTGGAACAGATAATGTGATTTTTGCCTTGCAAGCCAGGAAAGGCAGAACTAGCACTGCCTGCTTACATGCAGCAACCTACATCCATAGAAGAGGCTGCCATATTAACTCTCACTAGCCAGTTTTAATGGGATCAATTTGTACTGAAAAAAGAATTAATGATAAAAGGCAATTACTTAGCACTGCATGTGTGCAAGTATAAGAGCTTTTAAAGGAAGGGAATAGAGTTGGTCTCCTCTAACAAGACATGGCCTGTACATGAAATGTAATCTCATTTGTTCTGTGGGGTGCCTAAGACATCTATTATAATGACATCCAATTACGGATTTCAGTTATTTCCTGCATTCAAAGAAACTAGCCTTTTATTGACTATTCCAATCTCTCAGAACAGGAAACTCAATATATTGCTAAAATTAAAGTCCACAGACAATTAGCATGAGTTATATTTACTTGGTAAATTATATTCTTCAGTTTCTATGGTATGATGAAATTCTTTGAAATGTATCCTGTGTAACTAGAACACTATTTCAAGGATTCGCTCAAATTCCCACAAGATACATTGATAGCAAGCAATTGACAAATCTCTAAGAGATATTTCGTGAAAAAGAAGCATTTGACAATTAAATTATTACAGGGAATACATCGGAAAGGGTACTATCATGAAACTAATTTGCTCAGTCAAGAAACACCACCAAGGTAACTGATTTCTGATTTCTTCAACATATTCAAACATTGGCCGCAGCTCTTCTTCTGCTTTAATGGCTATCCCTAGTATCTAAAAAGAGAAATGGCAGTTTTTCTCCTGCTTGGTGAAACATGTAAAATTTGATGAGCTCTGACTTCCATCATTCAATTTGGTCAAAATGGAATAACAGTTATTGAGTGCAGAACAATAGAAAATGAATAAACCTGTTTGTATAAGCCTAAAAAGAGATCTGAATACCACTGCAATTTTTGAAGGAAAAACAACATTTAGATTCAGAAAATGTTAACATATGTACTCATATATACAAATAGTGATGTACATGTGACTGCTTGCAAGCTACCAGGAACATTCTCAACACTTTACTGAAATAGACCAATATGTCCTTCACACTCAGATGTTCTCTGACCAGGCAGAAGACTTTGCTCTCAGGCCTTGATTGTTTTGATCAGTCCATCTCAGCAGATGGGGCTGGAGCAGTCCAGTGCACAGATGGGGCTGTTCTAATGTAAGCCAACTAGCTTCAGTCTGTACCACCAGCTAGCTGATGATCATGACCACTTCTAATTCTTCTTATGTTTCTATCACAACTTGAAATGAAGGTGCTTCTGTAGCTTCAAAGGAGATGAGTCCTAAGTCTAATAGGAAACTATAAAAACTCTTACCACAACTTGCTGCAAGATCAGTAGAAACAGAGCTGAACAAGAAAAACATTTCCACATACAGTTGATTTTTGGGTGTATGCCCACCAACATTTCCGTTGATTTTTCCCCTTGCATGTGATTCACACACATGAAAAAACAAAGCACAGCTCTCACTCTAGTATTCTTGACTACAATTTGGTCATTCCAAATGAGCTATACTCACTCCATAGCTCAAATGCAGGCACATGGCAGCGCAATTCATGGGGAGAAGTCTATAGAAGCTAGAATGAGGGGAATTAGCTTAAAGTGAGAGCAGCTGCATTTCTGGTATTATAACTAAAGTAAAGTGAATGTGCATTGTTGAAGAAATATTTTTTAAAGACTTACTGGTTTCCTTTCTGATGATGGCAAAATGTCCAGTGGAAATATTGCAAGAATAGCTTTTATGGCAGAACTTTCAACCAAGTCTAACTGGTTGCAATTCTCATGAGAAAATCTACTCCAGACACTTCCTGCATTATGTTTAGAAGAATGGGAACTGAATAGGAATCAAGAGAGAATAAAACTTAATATTTAATGATTTGTGTAAACATAGAGAAGCAGGGAGAGAAAAATGCCACACAGTGATCACTTGAATAGCTGTTTTTCCTCATTATTCACTCCCAACTAGGCCAACAGGGCAGGCAAAGAGAATGCTTACAAGAAGTTTTTGAAGCATCAGCTCCATGGTGACATATATCCTTACGTGGTTACATGGTTATGTAGTCAATTCATGTCAATCAGTGCAGCTTACTTAATCGGTACTGCTATGATCAGCATCTGTCTGAAGGATTTCATGTTTGTTTCTGCTTTTAAGCAGCACCCCTAGCACTCATTCCTCTGTCTATAGCATGGTATCATCTTCATGTGAGTAAGAGTTACAGTGACAAGTCAGCCACCCTGACCAAAGCTATTTATAACTCACAGCACTGTGCAAATATAAGTCAGATCCAGGGTACATCAAAGTAACCAAGGAGATTCTCCCTAATTTTCATAGCTGCATTAAACATAAAATAGGTCTTCAATTGCTAAAGCTTGAAGTGAAAAAGTGAGGTCAATACAGGCAAGAAAGGCAGAAACCAAGCATACAGGCCCTGAGACTACTGAGAAGGAGAGGACAGGCATATATCCCCATTGTACAAATGATTCATTTAAAAACGCAAATTCAGTTTGTCTAATGTTTGATAAGGTGGTCAAGGAGAGGATTTTAACCTGTCAAGAATTCCTGGCCTTTAAGCTGGGAGATAAGGAAATGTCAGCAAGTGAGACATCAAATATTCTTACATTTTTGAGCATGAACATCATTAGGTGTTTCACAATTTTCATTGCTCTTTGCTGAAATTGAGAAACTGGTGACATGTATAATCACAGAAAAAGCAATCCAGAGGAATTTCTGATAAGTATTGCATTTCATTTACACCATGTTATAAGGCCATCTCTTTTCCCATGGCTGTCAGGCTTCACCCTGGATTCAGTTGGTATCTCCATGGTTTACATGCCTCAAGTCTAAGCTCTGGGTAAAATATCTGAATTCAGATTGATTTATATAACTGTGTTATGAAATATAATTGAAATTTGTGCACATACACTAGTGAAACACAATAAGCACTGGAAGTAAGCATCATATGGGCCTACATATGTTATAAGATGCAATAAGAAGAATTAATTATGAATATGAGTTCATTACAGTGGACCTGCTTTGCCACATACTCTCAGATGATGAATACTGAAGGTACACAGACACTTGCACAGGGCTGCTATAGGGAAGGGGAACATGATTTGAATATCGTGGCTGCTTTAGCCTGACTTCAACTGCCCTGTGATAGCGACTGCATAGAAATGTCTCATTGCTCTTAATGTCTTCTTAAACCCAAGCTAAGGTTTGAAAAAAAAGCAGATGTACTCCAGAACCTACTGCTCTCACTGCCAAGCAAGGCCCCGCAGGCACAACTTCCCTTGCCTGCCCTCCTGCCAGCCCCATCTCCAGGTGCTCACATGCCCAGCGCTCCAAACGAGGGGGCACTACAAAGGGACACACAAAGCTGGCCTCACCAGAGGCTCTTGGCAGGAATTTCCACAGCATCATAGCGAGAGAAATGCTTGTGATGCTTAGGACAAAGACTATATGGACATAATAAATGAGCAAAAAGTTGAGAACATTTCTGGTTGTAGGTTAGAGTTAAGTGGTAGCTATGCTTTTGCTGCTGCTCTGCTGTTGTCTCTTGATGGAACTAAATAGGCCAAGCAATATTTATTAGCACTGCACATTCAGCAACAACATGATAAATTCTGTAGCTCTGACTTACAAGTATGGTTTCTCTAGCAATCTGAACAGTTATCTGAAAGGGATTCTTCCTTACAGCACTGATGATCAGGGGATGAGGAGTCTTTCAGCCATGCCTTCTCCATTTTCATTTCTGAGGCATGTAAAAAATACTAGCTCTTTTTTTTCCCCCTTTGCTGGCTGATTCACAATTTTTTTTTTTTTATTTCAACTTTGTTAAATCTTAATTTTTGGCAGTTTTCACGAGCTGCACTTCAGAGTTATTCCATCCGTGCAGTGACTTCATCTCAGAGCAGCCAAGATAAACAATTCTAGCCATTTCATAGCATTTCATGTATCTCTTGATAATTTCCAGACTTTCCTTTATTTCTTATGAATCTGGTTATCAAGAGTATTATGCATTTCAGTGATTTGCTGTTGTTTCATTCAACAGCTGTCATGACGTCTTTTCCAATTTAAGATTTTCCAATTTATATTAAAACTGCAAAGCCTCTGATTACACAGAACTACACATACTCCTGAATTGGCAAAATTTAAGATTTACTCCAGCCTTCAGTTAATACAAAAAAAGATTTAAGTTGACATCATTTATTGGTCCATTAATGAGCATTCTACTTTAGTCACCTTTTCAGAATGTCTAAGAACCATGGAAATACAGTTTTTTTGCTAAAAATGAGAGACTAAAACATCCATTTTGTTTACACACCCATAGGATGACAGTTTTTGTATAGTAAATGTATACACAGAGAGAAGCAAAACAATTCTGTTCCATAAAACGGGAACAAACAGATGAGTTTATTCAATAAGGTTATATATTTTTGCTAATGTCACAGATCAGTCTTTTTGGATTATTAGCTTACCTATACCCAGCAATTGAAAAAAGGGAAAAAAAGCCACTAATTTAGACTCTTTGCCCTAGGATTTAAAAGCCTGAGTTTAGGACCCACTTTGAAAAATAAATAAAATCAAGCTAAAAATAATATCCTGTTATAGAGCTCATGCTCTTCAAGTCTCCCTGACACTTTGATAAGTTTTAGAACAGATTCTATAAGTGAAGGACAAAAAAAATCCAACCAATGCTGAGTACATTAGCATAATTTATATATTCATAAAAGCTGACAGACACATTTCTAATAATCTTTAAAATAAAAGTAATAATGGAGCTAGTCAGCAATTTACCACTGGCAATTAATCATTCTCACAATATTCACAACATTTAGTTTCGTTCTTGTTATTCTAAGAAATAATGATTAATTGATGAAATTTTAGTAAATGCACTAATAGCAGGTGCTCCTAATTGCAAAGTCTCAGGGATAATTTGGTATGAGCTACTTTCTGCTAATTTGTACAGCATTAGTCTGTACAGTCTGTAATTTTACTTTTAGAACAACTTTTTCCTATAGTCACTCTAATCTAATTAAGAATTTTAACCGCTTATTTGTATGGAGAACATTGATGAATTGTAAAATGGGAAAGCCTGATTACCATAAAAGATTTAAGAAGAGGTCCTTAAAAGTACACCCTCACCAATTAAAAGCCCTTGCTAATTAAAACAGAGCTATCTCTGGAAGCAAAGTGCTTGTGATAACATTTATCCTAACCTCATATCATTTGAAATCTAATCCCGTTGTTTGTATCCCCCATCTTTTCAGAAATTTCCTTTTAGCAGCAAGTACTTCTCACAGAGGATGGACAAAGTGAGTGGAAAAGCCTCATTCAGCTACCTGCTATCCATTTCTGCATTTGCTCTGCACTCAGAAGTCTCACTGAACAAATGAACTCCAACTTCTGAACAAGCAATTGTTAGCAAACTAGACAAACAAGTACTTACAACAGGCAGAAAGCTGAACAATGGATTTTTTTAATTCAATCGGTCTTTGAATGGATCAGCTCTCTCTGATCTTGTTCTTTAAAGAAAAGTCTTTATTTCCAATTACTACGTAAACCATTTAACATTGTCTTCTTTGAACACTGTGGTATATATTAGGAATTACTAGATTTTAATATGCACCATCTGAAGAGGGTATCTGAAACTTTGCACCAGTAGCACCAGGGCTCATACCCATGAGTAGCAAACATGCTGGGAATCCACTTCAGAGCTCCTGCCTCCCTTTCCAAACCATCTTCCTTTCCCTACTAGTCTCCTTGCCTTGGATTCCTCCTTGGTCCTCACATTAGGCATTTGAAAGTCTGGTTAGGTATGTGATACTTAGAGACAGAAATAAAGTTATAGCAAATACGATTTATATGCATGAAAATATGGCAACACAGGGAAAAACGAAACAGTAGAACAGTCCTAACTGCTGACAGTATAAGCCAGGGCAACAAAAGCTTTGCATGGCTGAGTGCCACACACTACACACAGAGATTTTGGAGCCATGTTGGGAATACAGCAAAGCGAGGAGTCACAGCGTTCTCCAATCCCACAGCTTCACTGAAGGAGGGAGCTAGGCTTGAGTTGTAGTAGAAGCCCAGGGACATCAGCCATATTGCCTTGCTTGCTCCTACACTGCACTACCAGCAGTCCCTGAAGCAGCACCATCCTCCAGGACTGCTGGGTGATCCTCCTTCCTGGACTACCTACAGGCTGTCATAGGCTGACTATGTGGAACATCCCTTGATCACCATGAATGCAGTAACAGGACAAAATCAAAACACCTAGCAAACAAGTCCTTTTTTCAATGCCATATCACAGAAGATTAGCTCTACCTACAAAGACTAAATTAGAACAACAAACCTCGTACGGCTAAAAGAATCACAGAATTGTAGGGGTTGGAAGGGACCTCCAGAGATCATCGAGACCAACCTCCCTGCCAAAGCAGGTTCCCTACAGCAGGTCGCACAGGTAGGCATCCAGGCAGGTCTTGAACATCTCCAGAGAAGGAGACTCCACAACCCCCCTGGGCAGCCTGTTCCAGTGCTCCGTCACCTCACTGTAAAGAAGTTCTTGCACACATTCATGTGAAACTTCCTATGCTGCAGCTTATGTCCATAAGGCAGGCAGATTTTCACAAGATATCTGACCTGCTCCAGTGCCTACTGGATTTGAGAGAAGTTCAAGTCTCTTCCACGGTACTGGATAAGTTCCTATCTTCCCAAAACATGAGCATGAGTTGTTATCTTAAAAACACTTGCTTCATATTCTGAATTTTCTTAAAGAATTTTCCAGACAAGTTTGGTGGGTGCACTCTGCATTACTGGGTGTCCCATTGGTGTGTAAGCTGATCACACAAATGGAAGAGAGCCACAGCTCTCTCCAACTCCTACATTGTCGAAGTAGGCTGTGGTATTTGATATAAAAAAAAGATGTTGTGAGGCATGCAAAATGGCATGCTATGCATCTTTAACCAAAATGACAATCCAAACTCACTAGCTAGTGGCTAAACCATCATCTTTTGCAAGGCTTTAGGAAAGAGAGATCCATTACGCTGAATTTAAGAACTGTTGATCTTAGAATGGGAACTTCCCTTCATGATTCTGAGGATCTTACCTGTTTTTGCATTTATCTTGTCTATAATAAACTCAAGCCTGGATACTGGCAGCTGATCATAAGACTTGGTAAAAATTAGAAGCTCTAAGCTCCCTCCAACAGTGGTCAAGCTAAGTGCACAATATCTACAATTTGACATCTAAAGCCAGTGTTTAAGCAAGGAGCCTCAGTTTAGCTTTTGTAGAATAGCTCAATAAATACCCTGGAGTAGTACTTCAGCTTAATGTTTGTTTCCTTACATTATAGTTACCAAAATAGATACATACACAATACAGATCCACTAGCATCTTTATCATCATAGCAAATGGGCCAGAGGAAGAAAGAGGAGTCTTGCTTCCCTCCATAGCTCTTTGAATTTCCTATCCCTGTGTACACACACACTTCTCATACCTCACCATTAAGGACAGGATTTAAAATTTCCTTGAACATAATTACTTACTGGCATTGAACATCTAGTACTAAAGCACACTGAGATTTTCACATGGCCTGAAAGTAAATGTCCACTTAGTGGCTGAAAGCAGGCAATTAACTTTTCTTTAAATACCAATGTAATCTCCAATTGCACTATTCTAAAACTGTTCTTTTGCCATAAACATCTATGCCATGTAGCATCCAAGTGCCTTCCAGTGGTGTAAGAAGAAACCATGACTAACATCTGTCATGTGTCATTAGTACTCTCGTCCCTCAAGAGGAGAAACATATGCAGTGAAGCGTTTTGTTTTGGTAGGAAATTAGAAGAAAAACTGTGTTCAGCTACTTGTTTATCTTAGAGGAATGAAGATCAAAAAGATGTATTTTGCAGTTGGAGCAGGATATGATAGCTGTGAGGGCCCTAGTTCTTGGTGAAAATTTTTCATGGTCTTACACTGCCCTCTTTGGAAAGTCTGAGTTGTGGCATAGGCTTTCATTAATTATAAAAAATTCCATTGGACTAAAGAGAAAATTTCCAATCATGGTGGTCTCCACTGCCCTTTAGCAGGCCTTGACATAAGCCATGGATCTCCGAGGAGATGGGCTGAGAAGCTGAACTTGAGTCGGTCCCAAATCCAAATCAGCACACTAGAGAATTCAGGCTTAATGTGCCCAGGGAGCTCATGGAGGTGAGGAGACTCCTGTGGTGTTTGGAGATTTTGAGATGCACAAAGGAAGGTAATACTGAGCTTCCTTACCAGACTGTTTCATCTCTGGGGTATCTACAAAGCCCTCAACAGCTAACAGGTTTTATTGCCACCTTGCTTAAATTTAGCTTCTACCTTCTATTTTTCATGCCTAACTAATCTTGTGGCCTTCTATGATGGAGTGACGGCATTGGTGGACGAAGGGAAGGCGACCGATGTCATTTACCTGAACCTGAGCAAGGCCTTTGACATGGTCCCCCACCACATCCTCATCTCCAAATTGGAGGGAAGTGGATTTGATGGGTGGACGACCCGATGGATAAGCAATTGGTTGAAAGGCCGCAGACAGAGGGTGGTGGTCAATGGCTCTATGTCCAGGTGGAGGCCGGTAACAAGTGGTGTCCCCCAAGGGTCTGTCTTGGGACCGGTGCTCTTTAACATCTTTATTAATGACATCGATGAGGGAATTGAGTGCACCCTCAGCAAGTTTGCTGACGACACCAAGCTGAGTGGTGCGGTTGATACGGTGGAAGGAAGGGATGCCATTCAGAGGGACCTCGACAGGCTGGAGGGCTGGGCTCGGGTGAACCTGATGAGGTTCAACACGGCAAAGTGCAAGGTTTTGCATTTGGGCCGGAAGAACCCCAGGCACCCGTACAGGCTGGGAGGAGTGGTCCTTGAGAGCAGCTCGGCAGAGAAGGACCTGGGGGTCCTGATGGACGAGAGACTGAATATGAGCCAGCAGTGCGCTCTGGCAGCTCGAAAGGCAAATGGGATCCTGGGCTCCATCAGGAGAGGGGTGGCCAGCAGGGACAGGGAGGTGATTGTCCCTCTCTACTCGGCTCTTGTGAGGCCCCATCTGGAATACTGTGTCCAGGTGTGGAGCCCTCAGTACAAGAAAGACATTGAGATTTTGGAAAGGGTCCAGAGGAGGGCGACTAAGATGATCAGGGGGCTGGAGCACCTCCCCTATGAGGACAGGCTGAGGGAGTTGGGCTTGTTCAGCCTGGAGAAGAGAAGGCTGCGGGGTGACCTCATTGCAGCCTATCAATACCTGAAGGGAACCTACACCCAGGAGGGGAGTAAACTCTTCAAAAGGGCTGACAACAGCAGGACTAGGGGAAATGGATCCAAGTTGAAGGAGGGAAGATTTAGGTTGGATGTTAGGGGGAAGTTCTTTACTAGGAGAGTGGTTAGGCCCTGGAACGGGCTGCCCAGGGAGGTTGTGGATGCCCCGTCCTTGGACGTGTTTAAGGCCAGGTTGGACGGGGTCCTGGGCAACCTGATCTGAATGTGTATGTTTGGTGGCCCTGCTAGGCAGGGGGGTTGGAACTACATGATCCTTGAGGTCCCTTCCAACCCGGGTGATTCTGTGATTCTGTGATCTGTGATTCTGTGATTTTCAACCATAAACTAACTGTGCCACATGACAATGGAACAGCATGGTACTGGGACAGTGTTTGACTTACGGAAGAAAAGACAGCTAATTTATGTGTCACCTTCACTGCACAGCCTTGTCCTGTCCTCTGGAGGAGGCAACAGCTGGACTAAACCACGAATGGAGAGTTTACTCTAATTGGAGGTACTATACTTGTCCTAACAGAAGTATTAAAATACATTTAAGTACCTCCAAGGAGGAACCTCTTTAATTTCTTTGAAGCAGCTGTGTTTAAAGCAATTGATAATTTTTAAGGCTAATTATTTTGACTAATGATATTTTCCATACTCCATGAAATGTCCATTACTTAATCTACTTTATGGTGTCATCTCCTCTCTTACAAATTTTATTTGGGTAAACACATAGGTATGGTGAATAAATACATTGCTCTTAAAAGAACAGGAAATAAAAAGGTAATCCTCTTTGTGAAATATGATGTTAATGCAAATGAAGAGGTAAAAAGCATCAAAAGTAAGTGTGGGCAGGTGCATAATTTCTTCCTCCCAAATACAAATGCAGTGACTGATTGAAAAGAAGTCAGGTCTCATTCTACTGAGAACGAAGATGGAAAAGGATGAGATTAAGGGCCAACGGGAACCTGTGGCAAAGCTGCTGGCAAAAACAAAATAAAAGAAAAAAATCCATACCATATCTAAGTTTGTAAAACATCTCTGTTTCCACTAAATCAGTAATCCCATCACTTCTCTATTTCCCTTAGTTAAATGCCTTAAAAATACAAAAGGCAGAAATGGGAACTTCAGATGAAGAATAAGTAAAGCTGGTTTCTCAATTTTTTTTCTTGATTTTACTTGACACTTTAATTGTAAACATATTTATCTAAAGCATTACGCAGCTCTGACTTTAGTTCCCAAATGCCTCATTCCTTAAATGCTTAGTTTTATAGTCTAGGTATATAGGACTTCAAAACTGTGGATTTTGCCAAGAATGGCCGACAGTTCATCCACATCCTCCACCGTGCAAAGTATGACTCTTCAGGATTGTGCACAATGTACTGTATTTATTGCTAAATATATTACCCCATGCTTCAGTACTGACATCATCTGGAACGATGCTGCCCTCTTTCACCCCATGCTACATATGTAACTCTGCCCATCAACATCTCCAATACAGTTTCAATTCTGCTTTATCTGAATGCTCACCCATGTCTTCCTTTTCTGTTTTGTCAGGCTCATGAGCTGACTATTGCTCTAAGTTCAAGAATGCATACCCAACCATCGTGCTGGAAGACTGACACCTTGGGCATTTCAAAAGTCTAGCCTCGGTTGTCCAAGCTCACTTTTTGCTTTACAAATGCCCTTTTCAGCCTATAGCAAATTGTGCCTGTTCTGGTGCTTCTAATTCATCTACGACTCACTTGCAGTGACATGCTAACACCATGCAACTTCTACACCTGGTACCACTAAATTCTCCCTTGACTTCTCAGAGCCTGTAACATTAGACAGGAAATGCATTCACCTTTGCATCTTATTTCAAATCACAGCCCCTCTACCCTTTAGTGCTGTGAATGAGCAATCTGCAGTGAAAAGCATTTGGGGATATAGTTTCCTTAAACACACTGTACACACTAAAATGGTGTCACTTTACATTGGAGAATGGGGAGGCATCAGTGCACTGCTCTGACATCAGACTTAATAAAACCAGAAAGCTGTTAATGTAAAATGACAGAACATGAAACAGAACTTACATCTAAATGTAAGTACTGGTACAGTCTGCATTACACAGTCCAAAAAAAGTAATAAGCATTGATAAATGATTACAACACAAAAAACCACTGTAGGTTGGTGGTGTTCTTTTTTTGGTGGAAGTTTCTCCATTGTAAAGTGTGTTATATTTGAGAGCCATTGATTTTGTTTGTGCATGGCAGTTTACAGGCTTGTAGCTAATTACTGCCATCATACAAACACATGACAATCAAGAAAAAATATCTGCCAAGCCCCAAAGATGAGTTAGTCAGTAAAATATGTACCGAAGTTTATGCAGAAACTGGATCAGGCTAAAAGTATATCTCTGCTATAGTATCAGTATTACAGAACATGGACATCATTTACATACATGATATTTCCTCAAGATACACCAAATCACAGTTTACATATCATATGCTCATATGCCATTCATTCTCATACTACTGCTTTAGTTTTGGCATACTGATTTCAGCTTCCAGTTCTGCTCCACCAGTTCTCCCTGCTCAGCACTCCTGTACATCTGCCACACCTGAGTAAGCGCTACCTGCCTGACTTCTGCACCAGTTGCAGCAATTAAGGGTCACAGAAAATGTAACATGCCTGGCTACAAAGGTGAGGAGTCAGATCCTCGCTCCAGTGAATTAAAGATTTTTCCATTCTCAGAGTTGCAAAGCTCTCTTCTATCACATTTAGACATGTACTTTACGAGTCCAAAATTTCCCAGTATTTAAGAAATGTACTAAAATTTCCTGACTCACTACAGGAATGAAAGAATTGGCAATGTGTCTTCAGTTCATAGAGTGCTATAAATCAGAAGCCTGATCTGGGCATTTTGTGTTGCATTTCAAATTAATGTGCCTTACTATATAATTTATACTACCTCTGTGCAATAAAAGTAGTTTTGCACAGACTCAGCAGGCTTCTGATGTCCTTCCTTACCTTCTCTTTCTCTGGTATCCTTTTAAATACACGCACACACACATACACAAAATAACCTAACAAATCAAATAGAATAAACAAAGTAAATAACACAGAAATATCTGTAATTAGTAAAGCAAGGTTTTTCTGGTATAACTGTAACTATGTCTCATTTTCGTAGGACTCTAAAGATGGACTTCAGCCCCAAGCTCTACATTTTAGTAGTTTATTCTAGGAGATTGTGTTTTCATTCAGTGCAACCGAAACACTGGAAGTTCCTCCCATGAAAAATATGTGAACATGTTACCTCTTCCCTCCTCAAATCCCCCAGCAAGCATATCAGAACTGCACTGTCTGTCTTTAGGATGCTGAAATGGACTTTCAAGTAGAGAACAAACAGAATCATATGTCTCCTTTTCTAGAAATGCCTCCATTTTCTGATTCAGTTGCAAAGAGAACAAGTTTTCTAAAAATATGACTTCTGGGCAAACTTTGACTTCTACAAAGTTAACGTTAATACTAAACATTAGTTTAGCAAACTAATGTTTAACTAATTTTTACTAAACTACTTAACATTACTAACTAAATGAGTAGATCCCGATCACGTTTCTAGAACAGCAACTCCACAGCTCCTAGTCAGCACAGGTACCAGACAGTATTAATCAGACAAGATGTTTTAAAGAAGATCATCTTCCCCCATTCACACTGTTACCAGAGGCAATGGTACAAAACAAAACAACAATGAGAAAGAAGACTATTGGTTTTGTCCTCTGCCTAATGTTCAGTATGGTGGACACTGTGATGAAGTCCTAAACTTTCATCTGAAGGAATTTTAGGGTAAAGCCAAACACATATCAGCAACACACTTTTCCTTTTGTCTTCTCATTCACACCCTGCTGTGCTGTTACTAGTATGTACTAAACAGAAAAACATCACCAGATAATTACTCCAAAACCTTGCATTATTATTTTTGTCAGAAGCTGAAGATTCTCCTGTCGAGTAAGATTTTGCTATTTCAGGTACAGTTTATCAGACTCAGCACATTCGTAAGAGCTAGTAGCCATTCACTGGGATCATTAGTGTGGCTTTCTTCTATGCTAGCTTTCTTGTGTCTGACTTTTCCCATCAGCAATACTCAGAATTGACTTCTGACTTCAAGGCAGGTTAAAGATCATTGGGAACATCCTGTGACATTGCTGAGTCTAAACTCCAGAATATATTTGTGCATGCTTATTACACTATATAAGTTCTTTTTGTTCAAGTCTCTCAAGTCATTATGTTTACTAGGACCAGCATAGACAGATGTCTCAAATAAGGGATGTGGCAAGTCAAGGGGATAAAGTACTCAAGAGGAGGCAACAGATGACATTATTTATAAATAAGCTGCCATCGTTAGCCATACAGTGGGGATGATCAGAAACAATGATCACTCATTTTTTGATACTGTCAGACAACTTGACAATATTGTTTTACTCTACGAAAGAAAAAAGTCAAAAATCTCTGTGGGTATCAGATAGATATTAATAACTTATGGGTAAACATCACAGAAAAAAAAATAAATCTGGCACTCAGCCTCTCTTTTTGCCAGGAAAGCAAATGATTGAGCAGATGGTTTATTCAGAAACTGCAGCCTTTGGGAAGAAGCGTGTTTGTAAAACTGAGTATATTTTGTGACCGAGATGTGGAAATTCTTGTCCTTGGGAAGATTTCCCTGATTACAAGAGGGCAGAGAAGACAGCGCAGTATTTCAATTCCAATAGTGTGGTTAGTCATACTTCTTTCTTTTTTAGTTTTCCAGGTCTGTGGCAGTCAAGAGAAGAATTAATTAAGCATCTTGACAGCCTTATGGAAGAGAAAGACCAGTGTCATTTCATTTTTGCTGCAGTGATGGTGAATCTGATTAGCAGATTGCAACTGAGGTATTTTTTTTTTCTTTTTTTTTTTTTCTTTTTTTTTTTTTGTGGACGCGAGAGTTGTATCCTTTATATGTTCCCCTCCTCTTGTTTGCATTCATGCAATAAATCCCCAGTCTGCCAACTTGCATTTTGCAGTACAGTCCAGACTTCCAGTTCTTTTCAACATGGAGAACAAAAAAAAATCTGAACAAACAAGCTTACAGAAATATGAAGGAATTATGTAGGCAGCTTCAGTACTATTTATCAAACACTATGCAAATATTAAGGGGTAGACTACATATATACATACTAAATGTACACACAGGTACATATACATACTCTGATATATACATACACACACATGCAGATCATCATCAAACCCCAATATTCTCAGGGAGGAAAATAGTTCATTATGACCATAGCCAAGTACCAGTGTTTAACTGTTCCAACTGCCAATGGTAAAGGCCTACACACAACCTTCATACCATGGAAAATACCAAAAAAGATCATCAATGACGCTATTTCTTAAGCACAGATGTGCAATGTTCTACCATAACTCCCTCAGCGAGATGAAGCCTGACTTTGTAAGAGGCTTCTTTCCATCAGAACTGATTCATCCAGCACTAACATTACAGTGATGTTTACATATTTGATATTTTGCCAACTGTTGCAAACTTTTTTGCTTATGGTATGAGTTGATCAGAGGCATATGACTGCAATTAGTAAGAAACCATGCCCAGAGCAGTCAAACTGCACTGAGACACTGGGTCTATGCACTTGATCTCATACCTGTTAGCTCCAATTTTATGCCATAATAATCACTTGTATAACTATCCTGGGAGCTTCACCATGGGGACAAAGGACTTGCTTGTAACATACCAAGAAGAGTGTAAATAGTGTAAATAAAAGCAGTCTCATTAGTTTTTTTCTTACAAACTTATCTTGGCTGGCTGTCTTACAAACCTAAGATATTCTGTCTTTGTGCCTAATGTTCCATCTGGGAAAGGAGCTGGTATTTTCACTAGCAATATCTTCACCAGGAACATCTGCCCTGCCACCATTTTATTCATCCTGAATCATCACGATTCATATACTAGAAAGCACAACAGAGAATGATTAAAAAGATCATTCAAAGGATTCCTAGCCAAACAAAATTGTTGGAAAATGTTCCTCTTTATCAAGGACAAATACCATAGTTTTTCTGTGTTTGTAATTTCAACCATGGATGAAATAGTTCCTGCAGAAAAGGGTTGCTTCTATTCTTCTTTGAAATATGCACTGCTGCAGAACTCCTTTGAGTTCTCAGAAATAAAATCCAAACCATGCAAAGAATTTCAAATCCTAATAAAATCAATGAAACTTTCTTTTCTTTTAGTCCTTTAGGGAAAAATAGAGTCCTTCCAGAGTGCTTTTTTCCAAACCATAAAACCAACAGAAAAGATATATCAGCTGTGAACAGCTGTAAACTACTCATATCTTTCCCTTAGTTTTAAAAAGGGGAAAAATGAATCTCTCTGTGCCATACTTTGGGGCTGATGAGCTTTGATTCCATGGAGCTCTGCCAGCATGCACCACCTGACGCTGTGGCTGGGGACAGAGTATTCATCATAGACCCATGCCCATGTAATAAGTACTTTCACCTTTCTTTCTAAAAGACTGGATTTTCAGTCTAGGATGTTCTTTCACATGCCTCTTTTCCTCTGAACAGAGACAGGATGGCTTGCTAAATTGGAGTGAGGAAAATATTCCTTAAAGGGAAAAAAAAAAAAAAAAAAAAAAAGCAATGGAGGCAAGGAAAACACTTGTAAGACTAAAAAAGAGTGTATAGTGTTCATGAAGCCATAAATTTGAAAATTCAATGAAAGAAAGCCATCAGAGGTGCATCCTTTTGATTCTTATAACTGAGAGTGCAAAGTTCTTTGTAAATGTATTATGATTTCTGTACCACAATAACAGATAGAGAAAGATACAGAAAGATTTCCCCGCCACCATCTATCAAGCTGCAGTTTTTTTTTTTATCAAGTAGCTCCTGTTGAGCTCATCTAGTTGATGAACATTCTTATCAGCTAGTAAATATGAATGACTTATGGGGATAATATTTCAATATATAATGGCACTTCTATATCTTGGATTCTTTTAAGATGTGTGTTATTAAATATTAAATATCAAAGCTGTAAATTATTGTAGCAGCTTTATACAACTAAATTAAATTCAAACAAAACCTAATTTCCTTAATCATTGACTGTAATCCTCCAGGAACATATGCTATTAACTCAGCTACAAATGGCATAGAAACTGTATGACTTCAGTTATTTTATATCAAATTCTAATCCAGGGCAGAGTCTTCAGTATATCTCCTGCAGGGGTTTTAATGCTTTTACAGTCATATTGGCTCTTTACTGGAGAGCTAATCTCTTTATATTGTTTTTTCACTCCTTTATCCATTTCCTTCACACCCTTACTAATCTAGCTAGTACTTTCTAGCACATCTCTTGTTTTGAAAGATTTGCCTCTCCCCATGTTGCAAGAGTCAGGTTTTCCTTTCCAAAACTGGACTAATTTTTTGTTTCACATGTAAAACTGAATCATTCCCATTTGTTTCAACATGGCTGTTAACTGCCACACGCTGTGATCTCTTTATAAGGCTGGCATAACTTCCTCAAAGACATGAGACAAGGATTAGATCATACAGAAATAAACCTTAGATCCATAGGAGGTAAGACTTTGAGAAACCTCTAGAGCTCTGCCAGTCAGCCCTCTGCCCCAAAGTGTGATCAACTAAACTGCTGATATTCCTGATGTATGGGTCCCTGATCCGTGTTCAAGTGTCTTTCATAATGGAGATTCAAGATCTCTGTGCAATCTGTTTCAGGTCTTCCGTGTCCCTCCTAGCAGGAAAAATCTCAAGACACCTAATGGTAATCTTTCTTGCTGCTTAAGCCTTCTGCATTCTCCCCTCTGGGACTTGGGCTATCGCTGGCCTCCCTGCAGCAGCTCATTTGGCCACTTCTATCTCTTCTCAGTTTTCTCTTCTCTAGACTGAATCACAGTACTCCATTTTAACTTTCTCAGCAGTATTTCTTCTCAAAGGTAGCCTTCAATGGACTCCCAAACCAGCTGTTCCACAAAACAACTACTGAGACATCTAAAAGTCTATTCTCTGTCATGACTGGATGTAATTATTGCCCTTTCTAAACAGAGTCATCTACAGATGACTCACATTATTCTAACTTTCTCCTTTTACACAGCCCTCTGTTGCCAGCATGGCCCGCTGGTCAGATAGACAAATGTAATACAAAGTCAGTATTAACTTCCTTCTTTTGTTTGGCACTTCCACCCATGTGAGGACTGGATTGTCCATTGATGGGCTTATCTGGTAAAACAAACTCTAACATATCTTTAAACACACAGCATTACTGACCTACCAACAAATCTCACTGCATCTTTCCTGAGTACATGCTGTCGTGGGACTGACCTATCCAACTGATCATCTTTTCAAGTTTATGATGTGTCTGTGACGTTAGAATCTCCATGAACAATTAGAATGTGTTGCCCTCATGTCATTTCTTAGTCATCAAGCTCTCACAGAGGAGTATCTTGTTTAAATTATCTCAGTTCTGTCTGTTCCCTGTTTCATTTTCAGTTACGTTTGAGCTTAACACCAGCAGAAGGGCTATGAACCTATAGCCCTCACAACACCATATGGGTGGCTGTTGGCAGGTGATTATCAGTGGTAAGCTCTTGATTTTGCTCTGAGTACAAGGAATATGATTCTGTTGTTTCAAAAAGGCACACTGCACAGCCCATTTATTTACTCAGGCATTTCCTGAGTGAGAAACCTATCGTGAGTGAAGGACCTTTGGTCTTCCTTGTTCTGGGCAGGGTTATTTTTCATGATTCTACTCTCCTATATCCTTCAGCCCCATGGATATTGGCTGGATGGCATTGGTGGGAGCAGTTTGTAGAGAAGTGGCTTGGCTTCACTATGAGAAAACTCTGAGGAAAATTTTGTCTTAGAAGGGTCACAACTTTCAGGCAAACATCTCCTTATCTTTAAAGTAGAACAATGCTTTTAAATAAGTGAGGAAGTTAGGCCTTTGGAGGGTCATAGTAGGTTCCGTGTCTTCCAATCTGCTTTGGTATTTTACAATAGCATATCTCAACTTCAGTGCTTTGGCAGGAAACATACACAAAAACGGAGCAGGTAACAATTCTCATCCAGGTGACATTTCAGTTTCAGAAGTGTAAATTCAAATAAAAATGTAACTACCATAAGAAATGTCGAGGCAACTCTTACTGTACTCTGTAAGTTACAAACCGTTGCTCCAGAAGGTACTAAAGCTCATTCCAGAGGTATCTGACTTAACAGTCAAACTCAAATGTGCCTTTTGTGTCTGACTCTATTGGCTTATTGGGTAACACTGGTGTTAGCCCAGATTTCAGTCTGATTTATGGAATTCCTCACACTTGGGCTGCTTCTTCATCCTGAAGCAGGTTGAAGATTATTCAATACATTAGTTAAATTAAAGCCAATGCAAGTTAAAAAAGCTAAGCAGTGCTGAAATTTAATCAATCAATTGGTTCAACACTAATCTCCACACCCATGTGTCTGCACACAGGGATTCCAATACTGAAATACATAGCCTCTGCTTTCTGTATTGCACTGTTAAATGAACAATTTCAAAAGTTTCCAAATATGAAGTAAAGCTTTTGTGGGGAGGGGAGAGTAAGGAGGTTTTTGCAGCATCAGCAATGCAGTGGAAGTTTTAGCAAGGAAGATTCACATTAATAGTGTTTCTTACGTTTTGTCTCTTTGCTGGAAATATAGAAAATAAGAACAGAGCTGGGAAGGAAATGGGAACTGGGCGAGACTGCAGTTTCCCTGGCCTTCAGTCCCTGAGATGATAGAGAGGGGACATGCAGAAGCCTTTCCTGCTCAGTGTGGTCAGAGCTGCACAGAGCACTGCAAAGCACCACAGCTTGGAAGCATGAGCTTCTTTTTTTTTTCTTCTCTCCAAAAAGTTTTCAGGAAGTCTGGGGGAGGGGCAATACCGTTTCTTTTTTGTTATAATGGGCCCCTTTGTGGAGATGGGAGAGGAAAGAGCTGCGTGCCTGCGTTGTGCAGGCTTTGCCGTGATTCCCAGGGCAGCTTCTCTGTGCTCCTAACAGGCACTGGGCCTCCGTGTGGGGAGAGTGGAGAGGGACTGGGCCGGGATGGAGCTGATGGTTCTGCTCAACGCTCTTGTTACTCGCCTGCTGTTCGTGTTGCACTCCCTCATCGGGGTCTGGAGAGTGACTGAAGTGAAGAAAGAACCCAAGTACTGGCTGCTGGCACTGCTCAATCTTCTGCTTTGCCTGGAGACAGGGCTCACGCTCAAGTTTAAGCAAGGCAGAGGCTACAAATGGTGAGCATATCCTGCTGGCTCCGACGGAGCCCCTCTTGCTTCTTTGCATGTACTCTGCTGCAGATGAGGGGCTGCTGCCTGTGAGCGGAGCTGCCCTGGCTTCCTTTCTGCCACAGTTTCAGGGAGCTGCAGTCTCCCTGCTGCTGAACCTGGGGTGGTAAAAAAGTGGTGAAGTTCAGGCTAGCCTGTGGCCAAACCCAGAGGGCTTTCAGGAGGGGCACCTTTGCAATAGACGAGTTGGGAACCACTCTTTGTACAATAGTGAGTGTGCACCAACAGCTGAAAGAAGAAGGAACTTTGCTGCAGCCAAAAGCTTTGTGTTCTGGAGCTGCCAATCCAGGGTGCAGGGGAAATGGGGGCACGCATTCTCTGGCAGGGTCACTGGGCACCACAATGCCACAGCCAGTCAGGAGCACAGGCAGTGAGATAGATGCCAGGGGCCCCACACCTCTCACCCAGCCAGCCATTTGCTGGCAGGCATCTCATTCCCTGGGACTGCATTCCCTGGGACTGCTATCCACAACAGTGCTATTTCCATGCTAGTGCATGAACAAAAGCTCAGCATCAAATAAAAGATGAGCAGCAAGAACTCTTACAGTAAGAGTCGTTTAAGTGTTTGGATTTGCATGTAAGAGGCTATTCCAGAGGGAAGCCTTCATGCAGGAAAGACTGCCTGGGAAATGAGCAAAATAAGTTAGTCATAGCAGAATTTGCCCAAGCTCTTGGGTTTTTACACGTATGTAAGGAATGACTGCAGACATCTACAGCTCATCAGCACAGTCAGTCAGCCAAACACAAATGGTTGGTGAAAGGGAAGTGGGCACGTAACTAATTGTCCAGGTTTCATTAGGACCTTTTCTTTGTAAAAATCTCAAACTGCAGGTCTTTTATCCCAGTGTCCCTGGGACAAATTCAAGGTTAAAAAAAAAAAAAAAAAACCTTCCATGACCTTATATTTCTGTCTATTGCAGCCTGTGAAACGCATTATAACAGAAGTGATGTTGTATGACAATTCTCAAAAGTGTTCTATATCTAAATTTAAATGTAATAAAAGTAGCGATTCTTTCTGGAATACAGGAAAATTTAACAGCAGAGCACATGTGTAAATCACAGGCAGAGTGAACAGACCCCGTTCACTGGGGTGAGGAAGAGGCAGCAGACTTCTTGAAGGCACACTCACTAAACCCATTTTTGGACAACCAAAAAAAAAAAAAACAACCATACAGAAAGCAGATTCTTTTCAATGAACGTGTGCTAGAAGTCTGGGCTAAATTTGGCTAGAAGGAAAATGGACATAGTCCAGCACTTTACGAAGCATAATAAATGATGTTGTAGGTGAGAACTGCAGACAAATGAGCAGCATCTAATCACAACAGGATAACTTTCTTGCTCTGCAGACACCCGCACTCAGAACCAAAAACATCAGCTGCATTTATAGAAATGCCTCCATGTTTGTCTACTAATGCAAGCAAAGGACAGTCTCTACCACAGAACTCCCCTGCCTTCACAAGCCTCTCATGCTCTCCATACACTATTGAGAAAAGACAGTTGCTTATTACATCAGCAGAAATAATTAAATAGAGCGTTTGGAGAGAGTAATATTGTGTGCCTGGCCAAGTAATATTTGCTCTACAGTGTTCCTTCTGAAAGAAAGGCAGGGTTAAAGCTCCTGAACTTTCCTGGCCAGATCTGCTATCATTAGCTCAGCACTGCTAACTTGCCAGCTGGATGGATTTCTCATGTGCTCAAGTCCTATAGGAAATAGTAAAATAAAATAGTCCTCCCATTCAATTGAGAAGTGTGTTCTCTCCCAAAATAACTAGGCTAAAACCCCACAGAATCACTAACTTCAGGAAGAGGAAAACAAACAAACACTCAAGCACACCTTCTAACCCAAGAACAACCAAAATGTAAAAAAGGAAATACAAACCAACTATAAAAAGCAAACAACACATAACAGCTCAAGACCACCTTATATAGAGGGATTAACTGAAACTTTTCGGAGCAGTTCAGCAAACAAGTGATTTTCCTAAGCAGCTGGATTTTTGGTTGTTTTTCTTCCTCAAAACAATCTCCTCTGAAAAAGTCATTATTACAGAAATAAAGGTACATTCCAGATGTGAGCTAATAATACATCCAACTAATTTGACCAAAACACAATTATAAGCAATTTAAGTTCACTGCCATGTGTGCTGCTGACAAGACAGATGGAACCAAACAAGTGTCCTGAAGCTGTCCTCACTGTTCTGCCTGAGATGTCCATGTGGTGCAGAGGCTGCTGTCACTCTCGGAAGCATCGCTGTGATGCTCACTCCATACTATGGCAGGGCTGGCATTGGACAGCCTCATTTGTAATCCAAAATGATAAGAATTGCAAAATGAAAAAATAATGTCATACGTTTCATAGGAAAACATACAATCATAGAATGGCTTGGGTTGGAAGGGACCTTTAAGATCATCTAGTTCCAACCCCGTGCTATATGCAGGAACACCTCCCACTAGAATAGGTTGTTTGCAGTCCTATCCAGCCTGGCCTTAAGTGCCTCCAAGGAAGGGGGCATTCACAACCTCACTGGGCAACCTGTTCCAGTGTCTCACCACCCTCATGCCTGAATAAACTCAGTTTATTTATTATTTATTATTTAGATGATAAAGCTTCACCATCACAAGTTATAGAAGAGAGTAACAAGAAAAAGGAACTGGAGAAAGAAATCCTAAAAAGATTAGACAGTTGCCAGCACAAGTGGGGGAAGAAGGGCAAGGCCCATTTTCATAAATCATTTTAGTCTGCGCTGAAAAAATCTAACTAAAGAAATGTCTTCAGCAAAGTTGTTTCCAACTTTTCTGTGTCACCAGGATCCTAATCAAGAGCCTCCATCCCAGCACTATCCAGAGGAACAACTCTAGATGTAGACATCCCTGCTCATTGTAGGGGATTTGGAGCAGATGACCCTTATAGGTCCCTTCCAACTCAAGTGATTCTATGATTCATCCTTCCTCAAATCTAAAAGATCACATCAGTTAGACTTTTTTTGTTGTTAGTTTGTTTTAAATGCTGAGAATGGATGGAAATACATGATGGAAATACAAACAGCTAAAATACTTGGGTAGTTTTTGAGAAGAGATTTTAAATAAACTATATATGATCTTAGGCTTACAAAAAAAAAAAAAAAGTATAATTCATAACATTGACAGTGTGAGAATTCAGCAAGAATTGCAACTCTTATTTGCAGTTATAGCCCAATGTGAACTGTAATGTAAGTAGAATTCTCCAGGTCCAACTGAGATAATAATGGAGAATACAAGATATTTACAATGTGATATAATACCAAGCTATCTTTTCCTTTGCAGGTTTTCTCCAGCAATCTTTTTGTATCTGATTTGCATAGTACCATCATTATGGCTACTGGAAATTCACCATGGGACACAGGTATTTATTATGCAACATGATGGACTGGCTTGAAATTGATTATCTGATGGTTTGGATTTAGGTATAAATGCCAGACCTTGATCCAATTTTCCATTTTATGCTGGTAGGCCTCCCAGATTGGCTGGGACTATGGACAACTGTGCATTTCCTAATATCAAGTAATGAATCTCTTTCCTAGCTAAATTGAGACTATTTGTATTTGGCTGAGAAACTGAAGACTAGAAGTATGAAATACAGCATTTCAGCCCCAGGTTATCAGCTTGAATCTTGCTCAGGATGGTAAAAGAATTTCATTGCTTTAGAGGCCTTTGTAAAATAAAATAAGAGTTTTATGCATTTACAGGCAAACTCCAAGCAAGCCAAAATTGCGGTAACTATTAATTAAAAGGCTCTTAAATTACCTCATGTATACTGCAAACTAGAAGAATATTCACAGATTCCCACCACAGATTAGCTGTTGTGCTAATTTCTCTGTGCTATACAATGATCTGGGAAGGGGAGTCTGGATTCCACTTCAGGATCCAAATGTGTGGCAGCAATTTTAAAGGCAGTGATTCCTCTGGCAACTGAGGTCACCAGTTAGGATGAAGACAAAGTCAACAGCCCATGCCGAGCAAGTGAGTCCTTCCCCCATGCCAGCTGCTTGCAAGTCCCCATAGAACTTCCTTCCATGCAGTGTAAAAGGGGATTTTTGCATGCCCCAGGATTTTTATACAACCTTAGCAGAAAATGACCTGGTAGGAGCGAAAGAGAAAGTGATAGAAGATGATACATTAATTAGACTAAGGAGACACAGTCCCTTATTTTCTCTTTTGAAATATTGTTACAGCCCCCAGAAGTGTAATCAAATATTCAAAATTGTGTTTACACTGAAAATGCCTGAGGCTTTTTCTAAATACAGCAGCAGGAATTTATTGTCATCTTGTTTTGCCAAATCTCCTTAAACAGTCACAGACAGGTAACATGGATATTGAGAACATTTGTCATAGTTAAATCTGGTCCACAAAACAGGCTAATTCTGTAGTCAGAGGCAGCAGTTTATTTCCCAAAATGATGTTAGAACATGGCATATTTTGTTCTTATTGATATACTGTTACTATGAATTAAAGAGGGAGTATATCAAGTTAACAGCTTAGTTTATACCTGGAAAAATAGGATAGAGAGTTCTAGAAATGCACCATCAGACAGATTCGAAAGCAGCACTTCTAGACAAGGAGCAGCCCTTGTAACAATATCAAACAGCACCCAGATAATGTATTATATCTTTTGGTGAAAGTTGTGCTGAAGTGTTCCTTATGAAAATAATACCAGAATGGCTCCATACTTTTTGTACACACACTATCAGAACAGTTTGTGGTCTTTGAGGCAACAGAACTTTGATCTCTTGTTGAAAACCTAAGCAGAAACATCAACCGCTTGTGCTGGTGCTGTTACTTCAGGCATGTGCTAATGCACAGTTTCTCCTGAAGACTGAGACAATTCTGCCTCCGAGTACTGGACAGAAGTAGTGCCATTCAAAGTGGAATACGGACTGCATAAAAAGTACTGCTTCGCAGTGAAGCATTTGGGGATGAAATGCATCTTTGGGAGACTCCATAAAATAAATTAAATCATACTGAGCGAAAGAAATTGCTGTCAGCAAAACAGAGCAGCAAGAAAATTAAAACCATTTATTCCATTAAGAAACAATAATAATTCCTCAAATGCATAAGACTTCAGATGAACAAATGCCTCTTAGCTTTTCAAATACCTTGTATATTACTACCACAGTGAAACAGCTGACCATCTTTAGCAGAGGTTACCTGACTGCCAGGACAGTATTCACGCAAGTGTCCTGCTCAAAAGTAAGATGGATACTTGGTAAACCTTTAAATACATTTAACCACTAAGGAAATAACCAATTTTCCTGTCCATTCCCTCAGCCTCATTCAAACATGGGATTCTCTTACCAGCTAAAATTCCACTGTATCACTCTTCCAAAAGAGATACTATGCATCATTTCTCCCTTCCCACACTCGTTGTCTTCCTCAATTGGAAAGACAGCTTAAGCAATCTTTTCTCCCTATGTTACATTTCAGCTTTCTAGTCGAAGCAAAATTAAGCAAAGTCACAATACTGAATTTGACATCGTGTGTGTTGCCATAGTGACGGCCACACTGCTTCCAGCGATGCAGAGCGAGGGGTACCTGTTGCTTAGCAGGGGCTGTCAGCTTCCACATGGTAACGGGGCTGAGGGCACTCTACCCTGCTATTCCAGCAGCAATTTTATCACCTCAGTGCTGGGTCTGCTGCAAAAAGTTTTAGCTGACCTCATTTCTATCTGGCACTGAATAAGAAGCAAATAGAAAATTGCTGGATTAGTTCAGTATTTCAGGGGGTCCCCCTGCACCCCAAGCAAGATCTTTGCAAGCTGGGCACTGAGAAAATATGTCATGCAAAACAGTTTCCACTTTGATGATGTTTTATAGATCAGAGGAATATCAGCTTCATTTCATAAGAAACAAAAGAAGTAAACCTACTAGAATTTCTGTAAGATGTGTACAATTTCTTCCTGTTCTATTTTTGCACAATAAACATTAAGCACTTTTGTTCAGCTACATGCACATCCGGACACCTATGAGTAACAAGGCTGTAGAACTAAGAAGGTAAACCATGTTCATCTGCCTATGAAGCTTAGTACTGGCTTCTTCCTTGTCACATTCCCATTAAGTCACTGTGCATACATAATTAGCTAGGCAGATATGCCTGGCACCAACAGGCCTATTTACATGCATATACATGATGTAAAATAAAGGTTCTTTTCCTAACTTTCAAGTGAATCACCACCACAATCACCACTTAATAAATATTCAGAGGAACAATTCAAAAGAAGAGAGGAACCTACTGAAATTAAAATTAGAGGTTGATTTAAATACCTGACTCTGCAGATGCAGTTCTCCATTTCCAGCCTGCAGGCAGAGCAGTTCAGATCTGGCTCTAAGGAACACTGTTTGGTCAACGTTCTTGGAGCCATGCATCCCCCATCAAGTCAGGAATGGTTTCAAAAATTGCATATTAGGAGCCTATGAAAGACATAAATAAAGTCAACTTATTTTTTTAACCATTCTCTATGCCTATGCGCAGCTAGATAACAAAACAAGCCCACAGCAGGCTGTGCAGGAGCAACCTGTAGGGACAACCTGGGAGATAAGCCCCAAAAGGCAGCAGATAGGCAGAACCCCAGATCCTGTCTGTCCCTGTGTCCACGGCCAGAATTTCAAGACCTCCCTTCCCCAAATGGAAATATTTCCCCAACATCTTGGTGACAATCTTTCAGTGCTGTCACACCCATTGTGCAATAAGCCATGCATTCAGTTTCAGAGCTGTTATCACCAATTCCAAAAGAACAGGCATTGACTTTTTTCCAGATTTTTCAGGCCACAGGAAGTTGCTCCATTTATCTGCAATGTCAGGCAAGAAGCAGCACTTGCTCAGATATGAGCAGTATCATCAGAGACAAAGTAAAAGGGGATCTGAAGTTTTTTAGGCTCTGACATTTGCTGCAAAATGTTGCCCATCTATTGGCAGGCATTATGCTGAATAGAGCTGCTTAGTATGCACGCAAACATTCCAATTGTTGCAGAAAATCACTCCTTGTGCAATAAAATGGTGGGGGGCCCAGTGGAGTTGTTTGGTGCTCTCTGGCACAAGTAAAGGGGGATAGAAGTCTTTCATGACAGCCTGGTTTGATTTTCTAATTACTCCTTTTTTATTACAGTGAAATGCTAAAGGCTGTTATGAAGACAGATGTTAGGAGCCAGGCCCCAGCTACCCCAAGAGCTTCTGCTGGACAAAGGCAGAAAGCAATGCACTTCCCACTGCTGAGTCACTGCGCTGCACCCAGCAGTGTGCTTTAGCCAACATTTACTTTCCCACAGGATCCAACGCCTACAAAAACTAAAGCATCAATTTTTGTACTCTGCAGGGGCAGGCAACATCACAGACTCATTTCTTCTAGTTATTCCTGAATCTCATCTCTTACATTATGAACTTCCTGCAAAATAGGCAAAGGCAGGGAAAGGAAGAGGGAAAATACAACCCAAATGCCCCCACAGCTCAGCTCCATTCATTGCAGCCTTGAGGGAAATCACAGAAGAAAACAATTGCATTTTTAGAGAACTTATTTTGGACAGTAGAAGCTTAAAACAGATACTTGGAAAACAAGTTTGGATACAGAGCCTCTGATCATAAGCATGAGATAGCAGACTGAGCGAGTTCTACCTACTGTACCATTCTAGGCAGAAAGAGACAATGTAGGAAACCCGGCAGCCCGTTGAAGAGAGCTGCAGAGTGCAGTTTTAGCAGGAAACGGTATGACCTGCTCCATCAGCCTTTGAATTTACATCTGCTTCTGCAGAACAATCCTGCAGCTTCCCCAAGGCCTACCGACACATCTCACATCAAGACTGCAGGCCTCTTTCAGCCATAGAACACATCTGCTGCCTGTGCACGATGTTAATGCTTATGTAATGGTTTTGTTCACAACAGTATTGCAGTAATGAGCCTGAAGCTGTTCAGTTGAATGTCACCAATCAAGATATCAGTCAGTCTCCAGAGATCAGTGAGGGAAGCGAGAGAATAGATCACCACATCATTCGGACGGTAGGTGGGACACCTTTTCCTGTTCCTATCAGTGAACTTGTGAAATGTTGGGAAAAAGCAATTGGAGAGGACTGTCATATCTATACGGGAAATCTCCTTAAATAGTGACCAAAAGAAAACGTGGCTTACATAAAGCCATATGGTAAAAGTGGCCAACATGTCACCAAGTACTAACACTTGTTGGTAGGAAGTCTCATACTGTTCTCCTCAAAATCTAACTGAATTTATTATGTCTGGATGACAATTCTGCAAATAATAATAGCTAAAAAATGACAATAGGAAAAAGAAAGTATGGAGAAAGAATTAGTACTCGTTATCCAAAAATGTCATTAACATGCCTTTTTCAAATTATGCCCACCACATAGAAATTATTTCCTCTAATGCTACGTGAAGGAGATCAAAGGTGGGCTGAAGGATTAATGCCATCTTTAAGCTAAGTCTCCTGAAGTTACAGCATGTTACTATTGTTGTGTTTTAAACAGGCTAAAGTCTTTGTGAATCAGCTCTCCACAATCTGTGAGACTGTATGGACCCTGGCTCTCCACCAGACCTTTCTACTACTTCTAGTAGTTGGGAGATGGCTTCTCCCCATTGGGGTTGAAATCACCAGGGACCAGTTGTCCCAGCTGCTTCTCATGTTTGTAGGAACAGCAGCAGATATACTTGAATTTGCTAGTGAAACCCTGGACATTGAGGATGTGCGGTAAGGAATATTTGCTGACATAAATAATTTGCACATTACAAAAGAGATTTGTTCAGTTTGAAGCTTTGTTTTTGCTGTCTGTGGCATCCAGACCACTAAAACTGTATTCCCTCCGATAACAGAAGGCTACAATCAAGGGCTCTGCTTTCCTACTGTCTTCTTTCTGCTGTAAAAGACTTAGCAGTCTGATGAGCTTTGTTAGATATTATTCATCCATTGCTAGCAGAGAAACACATCACATTCATCACAACAAAAGGGTACAAAAAGCCAAACAACTAGCATAACTGCCATGTGGCATCAGGTCGGAAAGCTACAGCAGCTGAAACTCTGGCTACGTACAGAACTTCTCAAGTTAATGAATTGTTTTAGCCTGACATGGAAGTAACTCAGGTTTGCTTTAGTGACTCATTATCCAAGTTGATTCTTTGGTTACTTCATTTGTAGTTTCTTCTTCACAATAGAACAACAGTGTTCAAAAGTAAGAAGAAAGGGAACAGCCTAGTTCTGCTGTGAATTTTCAACATTGCACTCTCTCCCAGAGAATGTAAGCCCACCTCCCTCTCACAGCAGTGAGAGCTGAATTGTGAACACCTATCACAAGGAGAAAGAATCACAGAAAAGGTTCTCCTGCAGACCCTATTCTTTTTTTTATTTTATGTTTCAGTATCGCAGAAAAGGCTTTATAGGAGGGAAAGAAGTCCTTCCGACTAGGAAGAGAAGCTTCAGGCTTGCAGGGAATATGTAATCATTACATATGGTATTAAGGGTAAAGATAGACACTGTAGCTCAAAGTAGAGATATTTCCATATACTTATAACATCAGCATCAGGAATTTAGTGTAATTGCACAGCTGGTACATGTGAACTAAGCAGCAAAAATTCCACACCAAAAAGTGCCTGTTTTCCTCAGTATTACTAGTATCACTTGGAAACATGCATTAATCACTGTTTAGCTCAACCTCCCTTTAAATGACATTCTAAATACTACAGAAAACATTTTTGTTAACACAAAAGGAAACTGCTTTTTCACTGTTACTACTTTTTCTCCTCCCATAGGAAGAATTATATTCTCATAAATGCAATTCTCGCTGTATGGACCTGGAGTATGTTACAGTTTCCACTTGATCTTGCAGGTTAGTACTTACACACAGACAAGAAATAAGAACATGTGCTTTAAGGTTTTGCTGGCATGTCTTGTGATTGTGCACAGGCTACAGGCTATATCCAGGGCTTCTGCTGAAGAGCAATTCATATGACAAAGATAGTGACACTTTCTGAAGACCTATTGTGGTCTCTTTCGAAGAAGCATTTGTTTCTGGCTAACTTCTGTCTTCCGGATAAAATACTGCTTCCAGAAAAAGTGCAACTGCAGTACTGAAGCGTTGCTCTAGTTGCCTGTTACTGCCGTAAATTTCATTCTGTTAGCTCCTGGGTTAGATCTGGCCATGGAATCTATCATGATTCCAATGTGGGGAGACTACTGGATCCCACAGAGAAATAGGGAAATATCAGCCACAGGGAACAACACAGCCTACGCATAGATGCCGCAGGCTCTCAAGGGGTTACCACTGGACACGCTACCTGATTACAGGGAACTTGCAAGATCGTGCTGTGTTGGGACTGTATATTCTTATTCTAAACTAAAAGGCCCAACATTCAGCTAACTTGGGCTAGTATTTGCCTGCAGGCAGAAAGGCTTCCTTAGGTCAAAGGAGATAATAAAAATCTATTTATTTCAACCCTTTTGGCCTCCAATATCAACAAGTTTGCAAGTAAACTGTATCAGTCTGAAGATAAGTTACCCACACCACCATCTTCTATAACACTGATGACTACTAGGTTGACACACCTAAAGTAATGAACGAATAAATTAATAATGAAAAATGATTCCTGAAATTTTTCATTAGCTCTCTTTTTGTGGACAGCACTAGGCTTTGATTTCAATTTTGAAGGTAGGAAAATATTTCAGTACTTCAGCTCACCTATCACCTTCTGAAAAAATAATGTTGCAATTTATCACAGATAAATTTTTTTGTTACTGTAACATATATTCTCTTAAAGATGCACAAAGTTTAAAAAAAAAAAAAAACAACCCACTACACATACCCAAATAAATTCAAATGTTACTTAAAGAAACCCTGCATTAATTTAAGTAAAGCAAGATGTGTGTTGTGCTTTTTTTTTCCTCTGGCTGTTGCTTTTCCGCCTATTTTTCTGCTATAGTTACATTTAACCGGTGCTCAATAACTTAATTCTTAACATGTTGACTATGGGTGCAGTTTATTTTAGTTAACTATACAGCTGCACAAATACTACTTTTCATTCAGACATCAGACTGTTTACTTGCATGTAACTGTGACCTAAAAAAGCAATTCATTGATGCTATATAAAACTACAGCAATGAAGTTAAGACTATTAAGAACGCATGAGCTATTAAAAATTACCTGCTGCTGGTGAAGCTTTGCCTACTGGGTTCAGAACAAGTGTTTCCCCTTCTACAGCTCATTCTCCGCTCTTAAGTCTCATCTTTTTTTCCTTTTCCCCATGCTACCTCAAACAATTGAGTTATTGTGGTAAGCTGTGCTACTTGGTGATTGGTACCACATCACAGTAACTACTGGTTTTATACTAATGTAATCCCATCATCAGAGAAATAGATTAGTTTAGCTTCATGAATTTTCATAACATGCAGCCATACCTACCACACACAAAGCTGTCTGATGACCCTTCTCTAGGTGCCACCAAAAGCATTCCAGCCCACCACTGCTTCTGTAGATAAAGACCTGTGCATCCACACAGGTTCCAGCAGTTGCATGCAATTTGCTGTCCAGAAGGCTGAGAGTTTAAGTCTTACAAGGCAAGCAGGGACTACGGCTTCTTCCTGACAATAATGCTTGATACTGCCTCTCACCAAACATGACATAAACTTATTATAACACAAGGAAAAGGCAACAGTCTGCAACTGAATCTCTTACAAGCAAGGTCTTAGCTTGGAACCAGCTGAAGTGTTCCCATTCAAGGTGTTTTTTCTTTCTTAACAATTCATGTTAGCTTAGCACATTGATTTAACAGAAAAGTATCTGGGAAAGTTGTTGTAGAAAAATTAAGTGAACTTCTAGTTTTGATACTGATAGCTTTGTGGGACAGAAAAGGGGAAATGGGTTTTGGTTCTTTTTGACAGATTATGTAAATGCCTGCTTAACTTAAGATCCCAGAAATGGGATATGCTTTACATTGAATTGTTCACACTTGAATGCACTTATAATCCAAGCTACCTAAAAGCTTCCCTTTAGCTCAATCCTAGCTAAGTTGTAAGAGAGCTGTTTTAACACGTATGTTTTATTTCCAGTACAGCATATTGGCTGCAAACCAACTGCATCGAGCAGGCAGATCCCTAGCCTGCTGCTGTGCAGGTATAGCGCAGAGCTGTGGAACATCGGGGTGAGCTTGTTCATACAGGATGGTCCCTTCTTCATTGTGCGTTCAATCCTGATGGGCCATTTTCGAATATTCAACCAGATGCTGGTGTTTTTTACAGCTAAGAATATCTTAGTTGTGATCCTACAACTGTATCGCTTGGCAGTGATAACGTTAGACTTTCGCACTACTATTCTGCAAAAGAGCAGGAAGGGAGAAGTTGGCTGTTGCCCATGTGAGCCTTATGAAGCCACTACTCATGGTACTGCTGAGCAGGTCGCCGAAGTGAAAGAGTGTGTTGCTTTGCCACTGAAAGAGGAACCCCAGGCTCCGTTGGAAGAGCAGTAAGCACCGTGATTGACTCAAGACCAGTTTCACCTGGTTCAGAAGGGCCTATTTGTATGGTGAAACTCACTTTGAGCACAACTCATCTCTTCCACTAAGAGATTAATAATTTCTCCTAAACTGTAGGGGAAACTTCTGAAGAAAAAAAAAAAAATCATAGAAGTGGGACATTTTGTATCCCATTGGATTGTGTGGGTTTTTGACCAGTTCCCTACTATATTATTTGCAGGGATTTTGTAGTCATAGTTGGTAGTAGCAAGAAAGGTTTGGCACACTAACAAAGTTGATTATAACCTTTGGTGGCACTTTGCTAATGTATGTACTTGCCTGTATTCAGATAGAAGGATAAGCCTATCCCAATGGAACAGAGGAAGCATAGAAGCATTTAGCCCTACTTTAGTGTTCGGGCTACAGCTGAGATGAATGTTATGATCACTGTGCATAGCAGCAGCTACAGCAGCAACAACTGCAGATATTCAAGGGAATGGGCATAACAAATTCCTCCTGTTACCATGACATCTAAACACTGTTCATTCAGAAAAGTTAGGAAAAGCTTCAGAGTGTTACCCCATTTCTGGCTAGATTTTCAGTATAAAAACGACAAAACACCATGAAATGTCACAAAAAAAAGACTGTCTTTTAGGATCTGCATAGTCTGAATAATCTAAACTTTACAAATAAATAGACATATTAAAAACATGGGAAAATGCCCAAAGACCTGTTTGTCACCTAGTCATTTTCTACAGAGGTACTTGCCTTTATATTTCTACCAGTCAAAACACATACAAGAAAATTTATATTTTATATATATATATATATATATATATATATATATATAACAAATTTGTAATTTTGTAATTTTTATTTCCTGCTACATTGCATTAGAAGTTGAGGGCAGATTTTAAGTGTTGTCATTTTATAGTATTTTATTATTTTAAGTGTCCTGACTCAGGTGTACAATCTAATAAGAAAGAAAATTGTCCTGTCAAATGTGAGCAGTGCCATCTAGACAAAAGAATTCTGACTTGAGCTTCAAATTTCATGAAGCACCACTAAATACTATGGAACCATTTGGCCTATTTAGTGTCAAGGTTTTTTTTTGTTTTTTTTTTTTTTTTTTTTTTTTTTTAAAAAAGGCTTTTTGTCATGCATTTACTTCTGTGTTTGGGGTGAATAGCATGAGATGTGATTCATTTCTTCCAGGAACACTTCACATCAATTTAAGACCAATGACCCTGCTGGGCTTAGCTCAAAAGATAAGTAAGTTTTGAAAATCCATCCCAGAATCATATGCTCACTCAAAATGGCATTTCTACAGACTTCTGCATCCACTTTTAATGAGATCAGAAAAGCATGTTAATAAGAAAAATCTCACAAACAGGAAGTGACCTAATTAAGGTAATTTCCTATATTAAGCAGCCCCAGTTTTACCGAGGACTTCAGCTATCTAAAAATAAAGAATCTGTTTAGGAATGCATTAAAGTCTTCCTTCCGCCACCACAGCAGTCATATGCTTATTAGACTAATAAGCAACGACATATTTATCCCCTGAAAGATGTACTCATTTAACAACGAACATATTTTAAAATTTCCCAAACACGCAAACCTGTGTTTGAATTTGTGAGCTGTTAAACATTGTGATCTGTTTCATGTAGGATCAGGCCCCTTCACTAGGACAGAACAAAATACATAGCCATTAAGAAACAAGTCTTACACACTCACAGCCCTTTCTACCACTTGTACCTTAGTAATAACATGCAACACATCCTGCTCTTCTCACTTTGAGCTTCTGTCCAGCAGAATGAAAAAAGTCAGTTACCATTTGCAGTGCTGTTGTAAAGTTGAAATATTTAGAGTTGAATGCAACTTTTGTAGGCAAAGAAGCTAAAGTGCTGCTGCTGACCAACTGTTGTGTTGTCTAAAGCCTTTCACACCAATGTGCATTTAGAATCAGCTGGTAGCACTGTTAACATCTCTTCTTTGTTGATGCAAGCCAGATCTACTCACATTCATTGAGTTCACCACTTGCTGATGTAATAATTTACCCTGTTAAAAGGATCCTTGCTAGTTAATTTGATCTTCCTAGAACATCATTTGAAATTCACCAGCAAAAAAATTGTAAGTACTGGCTACCTATTTAAGGACTTAGTTCAACAGCAAGCTGCCTACCAGGCTCAGCCTGCAGCAAATGCAAGATTCCCTGGAGACAGCAATATAAAGACTAGTCACAGCAGGAGTATTATACAAGGAACTGTATTTCCTAGTCTTCAGGCTGTTTCATTTTAAGCAGCAGTAAAGCTCTTAATCAGACTTACTTTGAGAATAACTCACTGCAATGCTAGGTTCCATTGTTATTCAGACAAATACAAAATAGACTAGATCCACACCCTCATGCTTAGGACAGAACACATTTGGACTTCCTTTTTCCTTCTCACCACTATGGGCAAAGACAGATCACTTAAAAGCAAGGGAAAGAAAGAAAAACAAAGCACTTAAGTGGCAGACAACCCACCCTCCTGCCTGTGCAGAGGGGAAATCGCATTTGCTGGGTAGCAACAGCAATGACTGACAGAGTGCATTTCTAATTCATTGAGAAGACTGGATAGCAATTAAAAAGTCTAGTGATTTGTATGGTCGGTCACAGCAGCAAATCCCAGTGGGAAATCATCTTCATTTTCCTCTTGCAAATTTCTTGAGAAAGATGACAACAGAGCTGTTTTGCAGCAGGTTGAGTTTTGCAGCATGGCATTGTACTGGTGCCTTTCAGAGTGCCACGCTATGCAAGTAAGTGGTAGAATGCATTCTCTTGAAGATCTGACAACTGGTGTCATGCTTGTTATCCAGAAAATGCTGCAGTAAACTGTCAGAATTGGGAAAATTCAACCCTTCTAAATAGGAGGATTTCAGAACTATTTTAACTGTTATCTCCTGAGTCAGGAGAATCACATTCCTAAATCTCTTCAGCAAACAGATATCTAGCTGTTACAGTTATTTATTCTCGTTGTTTCTGCTTTGTCCTTCTAGATTGTTCTATGTAGGTTGCTCCAAAAGTATCTCTATTTATGTCCATGAAAACTACAACAAATGCAAAGTGCACCACAACACTATTTGACATCACACTCTACAAAACACTGTTTTTTAATATGGTCCCCATCAGTAGCTGTGCATTTGCACCAGTGATGAACCAGAGCTGCATGCTGTGCCTGTAGAAATTTGCACCAGCAGAGGAGACACACTGTCACGTTGCCACTGCTGAAATTCACCACTGCCACCTCATCGTGCTCACATCCACATATAAATAAATCAAAAGCAACAATAACCATTATTTTATTTCATTTTTGCTGGTATTTTAACTGTAATGTATTTTCTGGTACTGTGTGAAAATAGAAGAAAATGTTCAATTACTTCTTAAAAACTCCAACTTTATCTTAAAAATAAAAGGCAGTTACCTCAGGCATAGTTGCCAATTTATTGTGTGTGAACTGAATGTTATATGTTTCAATTAATTATATTTTCCACACGCTGCTTTTCTTTCCCATCGTTAAGTTAATTACTTAGGCCAGAATTTGACTGCAGTCATTGCTTTGAAAGCCCACAGTTAACTGCAGTAAATTCTTCCCTACTTTGGATAGATGTCTTGACTCAGAAAGACCCTTTGCTTCCAAACACGCAAATCACAGGGTAATCCCAGAGAAGACTGAATAAAAGCACACAAATACATGTGTGATTTAGATACCATACCATGCCTAATACGTGAAGGTTTTTATTGGTTACGATGTGCGAGACTGCTAGTGACCATGCTCTGCAGACATCTGTAAAACACTTACAGAAATGCCCAAATGTTACAGATGCTTTAAGCTTAGAGCTCCAAACACTAGGTATACGATGAACAGCAAACCAATTTGCAAGAAAGTTTTTAAGATCCCCGAAATACGTTATTTCCATGCAGGTTTCCTCAGTTGACGAAAACTACCTAATCGTTATTTCCCCCTCAATAATAAAATAGGTTTTCTAGCATTTGGAAATGACTAATGCATCTTTTCAGCTTTGAAATGAACCAAAAATTTGGTTTGGATTACTTACTGGTCAACCACATTTGTAAAGATTTTGCTGTTACTTTCTTTGCAGATAGCTGTCAAACCATACATACAAATCAGTGGATCAGTAGTTTTTCTGACCGCTGCTGCTGTATGTCTAAATACGGTTTCTCCTCTCCCTGACTTGAACAGTGCCATTTTAAAATAGTATTGAGAGAGATCTATGATCTTCCTTTAACCCAATCAGAACAGTAGGTCTGAATTTTGGCTAACCACTTCAGAATGTAAGGGGAGTGTAAGGGAACTCAAGGCAGGAGCGTTTTATGCTTACTAACTGAAGCAGTCCTGCAGCAGAAACTAGAAAAGTCAAACCTTAGGCAGAAAGTTGAGGTTAAGTCTGCTTATTGTTACAAAACTGCGTGTCCAGGAAATCTTTGCAGTGCATTATGTATGAATTCCTGCTTTACATCATGCAGATGGAATGCATAGCAGTCATGGAATAACTCACTTCTAGGAAAAGTAATGCTTTTGAAATTACCAGAGTAGGTAGAGTTCTAGAGCTCTAGAGTAGGATAGAAAACAAACAAAAACACAACAAAAACCAAAGTACACTTGGATTCTTTTCTAGGAGATCCTCCCATTCAATATCTGATAGGAAACAGCGTACAACCTACACGACTATTTTATCATCACCAGTTCCACGCTCAAGAAAAGGCAAGAAGAAAAGCAAAACCAAAAAATACTTGGTGGAAAGTAAAACAAAAATAAAAATCAATAGTGCTTTTGTTTCTATACCAATTTTATGTGAATATAAAAAGATGCATACAAAAGATTTGTGATCTTTTTCAGATGATGCCTGCCTGCCACTTTGAGTTATGCATGCTGTGTTTGATCAACACCAACCCGTATCTTTCATATCTTTCAGACAGTAAGAACCCCAAATAGCCTGAAAGCGATTTAGAACAGAACACTAGCATCTAAAACTGCACCAGGCTGTTCCTTTGGTTCTGTGTCAATCGAAAACAGACAAGCTCTGAATCATCAGATTGGAGAGTGGTTGGCCCTCTGGTCTTTCAGTTCAATTCTGTGTCTTTCTCCATGCTGTCGTATGAGGAAAGAAGCCATTCAAGAATAATACTAAAGCCCTTCTCTGCAGAGGAAGACAGAACATTCCCAATCTGTAACAGTGAGGTAATAAAAATGGTCATGATGGCAGAAAAAGCAAAAATTTTAATGGGGTAGAAAAATAAATAATATTTTAAAAATACTTCAATTATCAATTTAAACTCTTAAATCATATTCTACATACTACTGTTCTTTTCTTGTCTGTATTTCAGGCTGTGTTCTTGGCCTGTCCCCCAGATCTTGGTACACAGATAAAGGACACTGACCATTGAACTTCCCACTGCTGTCTGCGTAAGCTTCTACAAAAGCACTCAAAAGTTCAGGCCAATCGAAGATTAAGAATAGCCTAGCCTATTTCCTCCTGCTAAAGACTGAAAGTATCTGTGGCTGCCAAAGAGCTTCCTCCATTTGTTTGCAACCTACTACAAAGAGAAGCATGTTTTCCTGAGCAGCCTCTCTGAAAGACTAGCTTATTGAAACAGCCATGTCATTTCCTGCAGCCCTTTGGATTAAGAACTCCCTAAGGCATTCTTAATGTCATACGATGTATACCACAGAAAGGTGGTATAATATAAGAAACAATCCCCTAACCCTGAATTTCAAACTTTGGAAGTTCGGAGATGGCTGGAGTCAAATAAAGTAGGCATGCATGGGTACTACCTGTGATAATAATTTCAAACATCTGTACTGAAAATGCCTCTGAAGTCTTCAATCTCTGTATACTAAGCTAATAGTATCCTGGAGTAATCAAAACAGATACAATCATAACATCTATATACATATAGATATATCTATGCATATATCTAAGCATCACAGAAGTGTCCCTGACAGCTTTGGAAGCCTTTACAGAGTTTAAAAAACAAACAAACAAACAAACACAAAAACAAATCAAAAAACCTAGCTCAGTGTTGCTGCTCTTTCTTTTTATATTATTATGAGAAAACTCACACTTCACATTTGAAGAAATGTGTTGGGCTTAAATTTTATCTGGCATCCTGTCTAAGTACTTCGCAGTTTCAGTCCCCTGATAGAATTCACAAAAAGCTTGTCTTTCAAAATAAACGTGGTAGAAGCTTTGTTGGAGCATCTTTCAGGCTTGTAAGGAACAGCAGTACATTCAGCAACAGCAGTACATGAACCAAGACAGCTGTCAGCCACCACAACTCACTACAGCCCTGATCTGCTTTCAGGAAGCATTCACAATGCCACTGCTGAAGACTATCACCACATCTAGAGTATTACTAAGGAAGCATAAAAACAGTACTTAGTTTATCTTGCAATTGATTCTAATGGGGTCAGAAGCATCTTCCAAAGAGATTTATCATGACTGCAAAACAATAGTATTCTCTTTTACTTGGTAGGGGTCAGCTCAGCAAGGTGGTTAATTTTGTCCCTAAATGAGGGAAAATGAGAAGCCTTTTCTTTCTTTCCTTTCCTCCTTCCAGATTTCACACTAAATCTACCTGCCTTAATCCAATAATTAACTCATATTGGCTTCTATTCTGCCTTGTAAGCTTGATGTCAAGTTAACTTACAATTTAAGCTCTGTTATGGTGGGAAAGACTACTTTGTGACCTAATACAAGGAATACTAATTCATTTAAAAAATAAAAAAAATTCTCCTACATACAGAAAAAGTAGAGAATGCATAAGTAAGAGTTGCCACAGGGGTAGCCTGAAGCCATATGCCAGCAAGTTACTCTGCTTGTATATTATGAGAATTTTTAACCACCTAATCAATAAGAAATGAGTAGTTACTATGGCAATTCCTACATTACAAGGTAGTTGTGCTGCAGCAGAGTATGTTCTAGAAGGATGAATACACTCATGACTCTGTTATATAAATTTTTGCACCCTGTACAGTGTTGCATTGCAGTATGTAGGCTTGAGGGAAAAAAAAAGAGTGGTGGTTATACAGGACAGTCCAGACTGCTTGGGAATTCTTAAGTGGCTAATAGATGCCAAATTAGAGAAATCCACAAACATTCAGACAAATCAAGTGACGATTTTGTGATCCGTAGCTTGAAAACAGACCTATTATTTTTCCCTTTGGTTATATTCTTCAAAGTTTAAACTGCTGGGATTAGAGCCAAGGTTCTCTTAGAGCGCACCATCAGCAAATGCTAATGCTGATTTCACTGTGTTGCAAACACTCTGCAGCATCCGTGGTTGATTACAACAAACATTCTCTTCAAGTACAGTGCGTCACAGCCCTGTAGGGACTGCTGCTACTTGCACATACAGAAGAAGGACAAAACTTCATTCTCAAGACACACATACTATAATAGAAGTATGATGTTCTTTCAAAGGTTTGAAAGTAATGGATAATAACCTTTATTAAATACACTGAGTTTGTATATGCCTCCTATGAAATATTATATCCCAATTCTATCACATTGTCTTGGGCAGTTCCTCCCATCTCTTTTAAAAGCACTGTTATTTTTCAAGTATTAGAACAAATGGATTGACAGAAACGCTGAGAATGAATCTAAACAGTCTGACAGCCAAAGATGTCCCGACCACACAAAGAAACAAATGAAGTACCACAGCTGCACAGTGTGCACCAAGGATTGTAACACAAACCTGTCAAAAAAGGTGATGGGGAGGAAAGCCGATTTAAATTAGCAATTGGGACCTTTAGGTGTGAGAAATAGAAATGCACAAATGCAGGGGCCTAAAGACGCTTTAAAAGCCACATCACCATGGCCTTGAATCCATAAATTAATAAAATGCGGCAAAGTTACAAATGTATCAAACTCCAGCAAGCATATTCACATAAATGAGGTTCAGATCTTGATGCCTTTATTTGAATGATTGGTGCTAATAACTGAAAGTTAATGACACTAAGATACAGGGTTCTTCTCAGGATTCAGTGACAACTACTTTTATTCTTAAGATATTGACTGTAAAGTTGCTTTACAAAGAAACACCAATTCCTATGTAAAAAAGCTGAATGTAGTAACAAGGATTTGAGGCCAAAAACCTTGCAAATAAAAAATAATTATAAAAGAAAGCTAATAATTATAAACTGCAGTAAATATACATGTTCAAAAGAGATCTTTGAAACAGGACAATCCCTTTGAAATATGGGAAGAATGAAAGAAATTTTATATCAAAATACTCTGTCTTCAGCCTGTGCACCACAGTAACCAATCTTTATCTGCTTGAAAGTAAGACCAAGTCTGCCTGGATATGTTTTTCTACTACTCTCATAATTAGGAGAGAATAGAGTTTAAACAGACTCTTTATTTTCCCCAACCATGTTATGTCCAATGCTACCTTCCATCAGATGATTTCCTAATAAAAACAGAACAGCTACATCATTTTTTCCACTGCGGAAAGAAGTGAAACACGAGACTGTCACTGGACCAGAGACAGTCAACATCATAAAACCAGGTTTGAAAAAAGCTTTATTCTTGTTTCTTGAAAACTTACTGTGGTGCTTAACACCACACAGCAATTCCTAAAACAATAACCAGGCAACACACTTACCAATAACATAATTAAGAAATGAGAGCCTTTCCCACTGCTTCATCAGCTGAATATAAGAAATATCTTTTCAAAATTTCCAAGGAAAGGAAGACTTATGTTTCCTTAACATAACTGTTTCTTCCAGAAAATGTCTTACGTGAGTTTTAAGGGTCTATTCCACTCAAATTAGAGCACTGAAGATTAATTCCAGAGTATGAGTTACTGCAAGTGGATTTAATAGGAAACAGGATCTTACCATCTACAGGTTTTTAATAAATAAATAATTCATTTACTGCATAATGATGGCAACAAGAGAAATTATTCCTCTTCATTCTACCTTCTGTTTATGTCCTGAGTGGTCACTCTCATCCTTTTGCTCCTACACAGCCTTGGTTCCAAGGAGTCAAGGACTCAAGATTAAGGGGACAAGGACCCCTTAGTAAATGCAGTTATATCTGAAAGATGGACCTCAGGCTCAGAAAAAAAAAAAAAAAAAAGGAGAAAAAAAAAAATGAGAAGAGCCATAGCACCACAGCCTTTCCACTGCATGTCACAACACCTGGGAACACTCATTAAAGAAAACAGAAAATACACCACAGGCACTGTTGTCCTGGAGAAAGCCAGTATTACTATGGTATAGATACTGCTTGAAAGAGCAGCAAATATTCAGAGGGGCACATGTGAGAACAGACAGCAATGCAGGAAGGTTTCACTCAACAACATACAACTAAACTTTCTATTTCCATGCTTATATCACAATGGGGTGTTGTGTACTTTTCAAATGCACCATACTGTTTCAGTGCTACAGCTAGTTGTGCATACAAAGCATCTCCAAATTATTTGAACGTGGCCACAGACATTTGGAGAGAAGATGGTGCTCGGACAGTTAAAACAGGTCTGATTTTGCACCTTACTCTAGGGCAGGCACAATTGGTTAATTCCAGGGTTACTGCACTCGAATACTTCCTCCAGTATCTCAACACAGTTTTGCACAACAACAGGGTAACATACACCTCTTTGCATCACACTACATACCTTAAATACTGCAAAACACAGGTAGGATTTGTGATCTCCTCTAGTCGTATCCTTATATTCTGATGGAATAAACTTCAGAAAATCTTTCAGGAAACTCAAGCAGGGCTAACACCCCTCTACTACATTCAAGATACAAGCAAGCTTTCCTGAAGCAACCAACTTAGACAAGCAGTCCATCATCTGCTGTCTCCCCTTCTTCCAGACTGTATACATCACAATTAAGAGCCCCATCCTTTCTGATTCTGAATCCAGCCCTGACGCAAGCCATAGGAAAATTTTACAGAATAACCAGCTTCTGATGTTATAAGTGCATTATCAACACAGGAAATGAGGAAAAAAAAACCCAACATTCTTACCAATTTAGAACAGACGTTTCACATCTAACATTCACAAGCCCCAGTAAAAACTTGAACTAAACTCCCTGCCTGTAACCAGCCACCCATTCAATAAGCCCCTTCCTTCCCTTCTTGCCACATGTGGGGCTCACCTGTTGGCAATCTACACCTGATTCACTGTATACTAATTAGGCAGAAGACAAAGAAGTAGAAGTAGAGGAAAGGGAGTCATACCATGTTATTTGCTACATTTACTCACCTGTGATACCTAACTGCAAGCTGAACAAGTCATACAACCTAACTGGAAAGGGGCAGGAAACTGTTTATTTCCATATAAAAATTATTCTATAATTGTTGAACCATTTCTACATTAAAATAGTTGAACTTATAAATTGTATTTAACAGGTCATTACTGAACTGAAGATTTCTTTTCTCTGTCACCAACTTCCACATTACAATAGGAAGACCAATGGTATCTCTGGCGTACAGCAAAGGACCAAAGAACAAAAAGGTTTTCCAATTTGCCTGTTCTTAGAAAGTTTCCCAGAACGGACAAGCTGCAGCAGCAGGATCCTTTCCGTTTAAAGTGTAACAAGTCTACCCAAAATAGCTGCTTGCAATTGAAACAAGAAACCAATGCATTGATAGGAAGCTGAAAAGTGACCTACAGGAGATGCACCCTTTACCCAAGCAGAAGATGGGAGGGGGCAGCTACTTTTTCCACTTCCCTGTATTCCCTTAATAACAAAGAGAATCGAGATCCCAGATGGTAATGAGAGTCCAGATGTGATTAGCCTCATCCATTTAAGGCTCTGACTGCATTCAAACATAGCTGGGAAAAAAAAGATCAACTAGCACTGTCTCAGTGGCTTGTGGGAAGAAGAAAAAAAACCTTTATTAAATCACTGTTTTAGAGACATCTCTGAGATGTGAGGGAATTTTTAAAAGTTACTTAACAAGTAACTTCTAATGTCCCCATTTTCCTTTGGCAGCTTTTACAAGACACAAACTTTAGTGCTCCTTTGCTTGCATGACTACCAAGTGATTCAGCAAGTTTTTTATTTGTTTATACTCGCATTTTCAGCCACATTAAAAGGGAGACAATAGAGGTAAGATATGAAGAGCATAAACACAGCTGTGCAGTCAGGGTGTCCTAGAATCATCCAAGTCTGTCGGGTTACAGAGTAATGTGCTGTGGCCAGTTTCCTATTCCTGTTGCCCTACAACTAGAACAGCATACTGAGCAGACCCTTACATTCAGGTAAACATAAATCAGCCTGCAGATCAATGATAAATAGTTTTTTGACAGTAATGAATTATATAAAGGACGCAGTGTTGTGCCTGTCAACTGCCAACTTCTCTGGTTTTGGCAGAGTTTGATCTTATAATTATCTCTCTATCCAGCATCACTCTGCTGTGCTTCACACTGGCTCTTGCAGCCTGCTAACGATGAACTAAGTGGACCATGAGACCCATGTATTTGGCTGCAGGGCTCTCCCCCAGGGTCCCTCCTTTTTGTCACCTGGGTCTGTAGATCTAATTTTATCTGCTGGTATGGAGGAGATAGCATTGTCATTGTGTACAGTGATTTGACAACATTCACACTGACAAGCTTGTGATAGATTGGTAGATTGCTTGTATAATGCTAAGGAGAAGGAATGACAGCATGTGTTGTTTGTTTTTTTTTTTACTTTGTGCTTAACAGGGGGGTGCTCAACAGGGGGAGCCTAACTCTACACTTAGGTTTCTATGATACCAGCACCAGCTGTCACAGTGCAGACTAGGGGTGTTAGACTAGGTGCTAAATGTTGGTTCAGTACATTTCAAGACAAAGCAGTTTTGCTAGATTAACTTCAGTAACTAACAGATTAATTTCTTGGAAGTCATGTGCAAGAAGAAATTGAGCAAAGAATCTGCAGCCCTCAAATGAGAGGTGGTCTGTTTACACAGATGAAACAACTTCAGAGGTTTCCAGAGTTGTGGTACTGGCAGACAGAGGGACCCTTTACAGTTCTCATGTAACAGCACTGGTCACACTTTCCTCAAATTCTTTACAAGAAAATGGTAACTCCTCAAATTAGCTGACAACCATGAGAATCTCATGTATCATTCCATGCATCACAGAATGTCAGGGATTGGAAGGACCTCAAAAGATCACCTAGTACAATCCCCCTGCTGAACACCTAGATCAGGTCAGCCAGGAATGCATCCAGGTGGGTTTTGAATGTCTCCAGAGAAGAAGACCCCACAACCTTTCTGGGCAGCCTGTTCCAGTGTTCTGTTACCTTTATTATCACTCCTTGTTTGTTAATGTTGGCTGTCAAACATTTATGAATTGTCTAAAATGATGCATTAGTTGTTTTACAAAGGTTACCACCATTAGTTGTCAGAGGAAAAGAACCTGTGAACTATCTTCACCTCAGTGAACAGAAATACAAAAAGAATTGCTGTTATTAGTAAAAGGAAAAAAAGTTATTGTATGAATTTAGATCATAAGATTAATCAACAACCATATCATTTGCACCCAGAAACTATACAACATAATGCAGCTCTATTTTTCATACACACAAATCTAAGTGTGGCTAATCACAGATTAGTCTGCCTGCACAAAATAAAATTGTCTATGACCAATATGAACACAGATGAAACTGAGAAAATGATTTGTAACGCAAAGTACATCTATTTGGGCTGTCCTCAGCTCTAGCTGGTTAGGAAGACAGAACAGGAAGGAAAATGAGACCGTTCCTTATTCTCAGCAAGGCTGAATGTTCAGCAAGCTTTGCACACACAGTAGGAAATGATTTTGCCAAAAGACAAATCATTCAATATTTTGCAAATATTGTTTTGCTCCCTGACAGATTTTTATTCAATTTGATACATTCCCATGGTCTCTAGGGAACCACACAGAAATAAAGGTGAAGGTAAAAACAGACAGAACAATAATGATGCCAGATGTCCAGGGGTATTGATAACATCACACAGTAAGTACATCTGATGGCACTTTACTTAGTGAAGATGTGTACAGATGAGAAGTAGAAAGCAGGAGATGTCTATAAAAAAGGCCAAAAAAACTGCAGTGGATAATATGTATCAGGTGTGGCTCAACATATAGTCACATCCTCTTCAAAAACTTCATCTAGAGGCTAAAAGATGCACTTCCTAGAGGCAGATTGTTCAGGCAGAGGAGCAGACTGCAGTGGTTATAGATGCCTAATGCTTCCTGAACACACAACAGCATCAATGTGGGATACTGTCATAAGCAAAGTCAGTATCCCTAGCTAGTCTTGCATTTTCATCCTGGGGATGTCATTAACCATCTCAGGCTCTGTGATCAAACAATTATGCTGTTTCTCCTAGTAGGGATTAAGCAAGAATAAAAGGTTCCCAGTCTCTTTATTATAACACACAGAGTATCATTTGATGCCATATATATTAATCACATAAGGTAGTCTAGTCTTAAGAAGGAGCTGTAGATTCATGAAAAATTGCTGATATGCCACACATCAGGCCTAGTTCAGCAGGCTTTTCCTAGTCTAAGCTGCAGTGAACAAATAGAGTTAGCCACAGGGTCTGGAGAATAGTGAACTCACACCTCTTCCAGCTGCACATTTCTAAGTGTAGTTCCAAGGAGAGAAGACTAAGATGGGTTGTGTTCCACACCAAGGTCAAAGTAGGAACTAGCAATGAAGACTAAAGACTGCAGCAATGCAAGACTTCTTCTTTCCAAGAGCTAGAATAGGAAGAAATGTCCTAGAGCAGCTGAGCTGGATAATTCATTTTTTCAGTGCTCTTAAATTGAAATGGACTTGCTTTCTAGAGAAACTGAGCATGTAGATGGAGTGCCAGCCAATAGTATATATTTATAAGCAACAGCCTGATTTAACCAAATAATTCTTTTTTGGATATTTTTGCCGTTTGAATAAGGAGGAGAGAAGCTACTGGCAGCCTGCCATTGTGATGAGATATCTTGGCAGGAATATGCTTTGTGATATATCATTACCATATGGTGGTGGAAAAGATTTTTTTTTTTTCTATTAAGTTCCTGTAATAGTTCATTCCCTTTTTCAACACAACCTTTCTGCACAAGAAGTTTGCTTTTTAGTCCTGTAACAAGAGTTCTACTACACATTTATAGCTAATAATTAAACATTATTTATATTCAACATTCTTTGAAAAGTTAACTGCTTTCCCATAGGAAGGAATTCCTTTTGTGCTGATTTGTTTTTGTTTGTTTTGTTTCCTACTGGATGAAAATACTGTCCAAATCAGCTACAATCAAACAAGGTCTGACATTCTTTGAAGGCAGTAAGAATAAGATGTGGGAAGTTTCTCTTTTCACCATTACACCTCCAGCTATAAATGTATTCCCTCTAATACCTTCTTACTGGGAAACACAAGGCAGGTGGATGCTACAATAAATTGACTTTTTCACATATTCTTACAATAAGCACCTACTCTGGTCCAGAAGACTCCCTCTGCATATATTTAGGAAACAGATACCAACATCAGTGAGTTTCAGGTTTGGAAGTTTGCAGCTATGGCTTTCCTGATGGAATAATATTTTTTTAGGATGAGGCTACATGAGTTTTTGGCATACGTACACACCCAAGAACACAACTTAAATGATGTTGCCATGATGCTCATATGTCCAACTCCTTCAGCCTTCTGCCTTTGCAACACAAAAATTAATAAAGATGTACAAGGTTTATTTTCCATAAACAGCAATCCAAACATCATTACATCAGCAATCACTTTTTTTTTTTTTTTAACAAGGAAGCTTAAATAGTAGACAACGCATAGATACTTATCTACCAAGGCTTTTTCCAGCACAGCAAATAACTTGCTGTCAAGGTTCCTGAGGCTGATATTTGCAGGGTCCTGTTCCAGAATCTGCAGTTCGCTCTTGCCCAAGCAAATCAGTCTGCACTCTCATGACTATATAAAGCAGTGGTCAGGAACCTGGATTCTACTTCTTCACTTCAGCATAGTGCAGCTACACCAAAGTGTAGTAACAAATTAGATAATATACTTGAACACTTGCAGACACTCAAATGTGAACATCTGTGTGGTTGAGCAAACAGAATCATTCCTGGCGTGTTTCTGGCCTGTGTAAGGCAGCATTTGCCCATATAATCCCAAGGTATGTGTCAGGGGTATGATGTCCCAGATTATCCACAGCCCAGACAGTTTCCAAGCATAATCACAGAATCTTATGAAATTATTTCATAATTTCTAACAGGTTTAATTTAGTAGGAAATATATAAGCTAAGCAATTCCCATTCATTATTTTTTTTACTAAGCTCAAGAACTAGTTGCACTTCAGTACAGTCTGGCCTACATTCAGTACAGTCTGCCCCTGTCCCTTCACAGCATTGTTGCCTACAATTAATACCGACAAAAACCAGGTAAACACATTATGTATTGGACTCTAGCAGGAAAACCTTTTGGGAGAAGTTTGTGAGAAACTGATAGAATATTCAACTGCTGTGACTTATGCGATGGCAGCACTGATGTTTCTGCACTCACTCTCAAATCAGAAATACTACCAAGGCAAGTACAAATAAGAGACTATTTCAACAAATGGTCCTTAACTTGCTTGCATGCTAGAATTCAATTTTCTCTACTTTCATATACTTTTATTGAACTTCTTGGAACAAAATAACCCACAAGGCTTTTCTTTGCAGCATGCAGCACATGAATGTTATAACAGAGTCTTTACAGCAAAATATCTTCAAGAATTATTTACATTACTGTCAGCTCCTTTAAGAAATCTAGATTAACCAAGTCTTCAGAGATTTTCCTCCTAAAACATGTCCATGTCTCTAGGTAAAGCCCTTCACACTTTAGCCAGAGAAACCACATTTTGCTCACATGATGTATTTGTGACTGACAGCATAGTTTGCAGCCTTTAAAAATATTCATATGCTGTAGTCAAAACATAGCATGCTTGCAGCCCCTTGGAATCTTAATTCTAAGACTGTCTAACTTCCTTTCAAAACTCACATAGTAAGCAGTAAATGCATAGTAAGATGTACTGCAGGAAAATGTGAGTTTTGCAGGATCTGATGAGACAAAAGACAAGGGTTTTATCTTTTAATTTTTCAAAACAGAATTGCAAAGAGTCTCAAAGCCACAAATCTGAATTGGTCATGGGATAGCTCAGTTGAGAACAAATACTCTGATTAAAAAAAAGAGAGACGAAATCTCAAAATCAAAGAATGTCTTGGGTTCAGAGGGACCTTGAAGACCATCTAGTTCCAACCTCCCTGCCATGGGGTCTCCCCAGAGCCTTCTCTTCTCCTGGCTGAACAACACTCTCTGCCTCAACCTGCCCTCCTCTGAACCCGCTCCAACGGTTGCATTTCTTTCTTGCACTGGGGGCCCCCAGCCTAGGTGCAGTGCTCCAGATGAGGTCTCACAAAGGCAGCTTAAAGGGGGACAATAATATCCCTCTCCCTGCTTGGCCATGCCTCTTTTGATGTAGCCCAGGATAAAGTTGACTTTCCAGGCTGGAAGAGCACACTGTTGGCTCACATCAAGCTTTTTGTCCACCAGAGCCCCCAAGCCCTTCTTCACAAGACCATTCACCATTATAATATTGCAGAAATATACTATGACTAAGCACAATTCTTAACTCTGCCAATATACCAACAGCAAATAGGTCTAGCACAGAGACTTCCTCTACCTTACATATTAACCATACATTCAAGTAAGCTTTATATATATATAGTAAGCTTTATATACCTTGAGTAAAGCTTTACATTTTGCAGGTTTTATATGCCAGCTCTTTCCAAACTTAAGATTATATTGCTTTTGCTTGCAAGTCAGTTATAAGTGGCATTATTACATGAGGTTTTGCAATTGTTCCCCTTGAGGGTAATGGTGAAATTTGCTTAAATCTTGCTACCTCGAGGAGTGAAATGGTATGTGGGAATAATCCAAAATTGCTTGAACAATAGAGCAGCTGCTGGTTCCCATCAGTGACTCTGGAGAGATGAACTGAAGTCTCTGGACAGTTTCCAGAGACCCACCTCATTCCAGAGATCGCCAAATTAAGACATGGTTAAAACATGTGTGTGCACTTGCACAGAGAGGCAAGCAGTCCTAGAGTTGGCAAAGCTGCAAGTCAGCATGCCTGTCTTGGCAAGAGACTAGCCAGATTTGTTCAAAAAACAACTTGCACCATGCCTAAGAGCAACTAATTCTCTCCCCACGTTCATTACATTCTCTCTCCTCTTTATGTGAAAATGATCATTCTGACCTGCAGAAATTTGTTTAATTATTACTCAGTTTCATAGTCACAGCATTAAGTTTTTTCAAAGACCTCTTACAAACTGAGAACAGAAAGTAACAAAAAAATTTTTTTTAAAATAAATAAGTATAAAAAGCCCTGCTACTTAAGAGCCTATTGAAATTCTTTAGGTCTCTGGGCATGTATTATATATTCACCAAGTTTGCTGCTGGTGATGTAAGTTAGAAATTCTCCTGCTGGTTTTGATTACAGCTGCAGAGTCACAGATTTGAACAGCAGTAGAAAATCATTCTTCTGAGCCTGCACATAAATATAAAACATTTCCTTTTTCCTTATCACATAAACCTTCTACTACACATAAACCTTCACTTCAAAGTGAATTCCTGTTTTCTTCAGATTTTCTCCACTTATCATTTTATAATTAACAAAATGTATTCTATCCAACAAAGCTCTGTTATTTGCATATTCAAAGGTCACCATACAGGTTAAAGTTATTTAACTATGAAAGAGATGATAATTTCACAATCTTTTTACATGCAGATAAAATACAAAATTACCTCTGGGTTTTTAATTTGCACATTTACAGACACATGATAAAGAGTTTTACGATAATGGTATAAGCAGCATAACGAACTTTCAATTAGGCTGTGACAGCTCTTCCCTCTAGTCTTTGTATTGTCATTTTATTATTTAAAATGCTGTCATTTTATTATGGAAGCAACAAAGAGCCTTACTTACTATATCCATATTTTGGAGCCAAAATGGAAGCTTGCACACATGTTCTACCTGGCATGGAAATGTTCCTTGCCAAGCAAGGTGGGAAAGAAAGAATCAGATAGAATTAGATGAAAAGCCCTAGGAGTCCAAATCATCGGATTAGAGCAGTGATAAATGGCAAAGAAAAGTCCTATCTATTACTATTCCACCCTTGTGGGTTTTTTTTACTTTATTTCTTACTGCCTTTGTACAAATACGATGGAAATACTTCTGGACACAAAGATGAAATTATTCCTGGAAAAAGCAATGCTCACTGAAATTCCATTCAAACTATAACAAGGTGAAATTCTGCCTTATCTAAGAAGTTGTTTCTGTAGCTTACAAAAAAATTAGATTCTTTAGGTAACTTTTCCCACACCTCAGGTAAATCAATGCAGCTGAGATAATTATGAATTCAATCCTTTCCAAAGTTACCTTCTTCTATGTTAATACGATGGTCACAAACCAATCCAACCTCTTAGAATGAATAACCAGAGGACAAATATTTCTTAATATTATGAGCTATTCTAGAGGCAGCTGGCATCTGCATTTTTAAACCAGAGAGTAATCGACTGCAACAAAGCAATTTTGTTATTTTTATATGTGAAATCAAAACTGCTACTGCAACTTTGGAAGTCCTAGAGATAAAAGCACTAAAAAAAATGTAAAAAAATATGAATTTAATGAAAAATAAGATCCTACAAACCTCCAGAAATTGATATTAGTTATTGAAAATCGCAGGTAATTTTAAGCCTCAGCTGACTGCCATAGAATACAGCCATTTCTGGGTCATATCTGATGTAATAGCTCTGCACAGCTATGGTACGCTTTCTACAGACAGAACAATTTTGAAGGATATAATCACAAAACACCAGACAATTTATTTCTTTTTCAAGCTCTCTTAACAGAAAAGAAATGTCAGAGACATATGTAGGGGAAAAAAAGAGCTTCTGTGAAAGTCACAATAACGCGCGACTACAATAGGTACAGAATAGCTGTTGAGGTATTCTACTTTAAAAGGTTTACCATCTTTGACATGCCTTCCTGAACTCAAGAATTAAATAACCACAATCTGAGAATTAGAATAAAATTTTTCAAGTTTCTAACACAGAAAGTACTATCACATTCCCTCATGGCTGCACACGAGAACCCCAATGACTCTTACAAAACCAAATGTCACACAGTTTAAGTCAGAAAACTATTTATAAAGACATGAAGAACTTAGAAGCCTTGTGCACCTAAGATTTAACAAGAAGAAATGAGTTAAGATTGACTTAAGTAGAAGAATTCACATGAACTGAAACTTTTCAGAAGTTGATAAAAAAGAGCGACTTGGTAAAGTACATTTCTGTTCCTGATATTGTCTGGAAGTAGGTGTGCGAGAAGCACTACAAAAGATTTCCATCTTTATTTCATATCAAATAAGGCTACAAGCCATTATCTTAGAGAACTGTGAGTCTTGGGGCAAGATGAAATTTACATTGTAGTCCAAAAAAAGGACTGTATATACTGTACAGGTAAGACACTCGGAGCGACCCTTTACATAGCTTGACAGAACACTGAAGCTGAATCTAATAATGTTAAAAAGTCTGAGTTTTAAAAACTTTGTATCTTTTTGTTACTACTGCATGGAGGATGGAACTCACAGTCTCTCTAATGAATCACAGAATCACCGAGTTCAAAAAAGACCTACAAGATCTTCCAGTCCAACTGTCCACCTACCACCAATAGTATGAAGCTTGCGTGCAAGCAATATACAGCAACTAAGGAAGTACCAACTTGTTTTCAGCAGCTCATCCTGAAATCCTGCTTTTAGTTAGTACTTTAAAGCAGAAAGCACCTTGAAATCAAAATCTAAACATTCTTGTCATATAAGAAAAGAGCAGTGAAAAGAAGTTTGCAATCAACATATTTTTTGAAGCATGAGTTTTTACTTAAAGAAGTATTATTGATCATACAATTATTCAGCCTTATAAAACTATCCACATTAATCGTTTTAATCGTCCTTGACACTGAATTAAACACACTTGCCAGACACTGGATAAAAGCAGTACTTCCTTTGATTGCACCTACATTTATTCGATTTGATATCACCAAATATTCAGACTGTAAGAAAAAAACGAAGGAGGATCTTGTTTTCACTATACGTTTGTGATCTCAGTGTAGATTTTTTCTTTAATTCAACAATACTTTTGTCCTGTTTATCTGCCAACCTGACCAACTACATACCTCTTTAAACAACTTAATAATTAATTAATTAATAATTGCAGGAGGCACAGAAGTTGATAGATAGTCTGCTTTTAACATGCTTGCTGCCATTACCTTCATTCTGAGGTATGAAAAGTTCTTTGAACTACATTACAACATCAGCTGAATGCTGGGATGGTGGACTGAACCAGATCATCTCTTCTCCACACCACTTAGCAATCTACACTCAGGAGTAATCAGGGCTACTGGATAGAATTTGGAAAAATTCTTTTGATAGTAAATTTGCCAAAGAACTGAATCTTCAGGCCAACTTTCCAGAAATTCATGCCAAATGCAGAAACATTTTGGCTTTACTACAGTTTCACCACTTGCTAGCTAAGCTGCATAGAAATGTGGATGGAGGGAGTCCTGCCTCCTCACAGTCTGAAGAAGCCAAGTAGCCTGCACATCTAGGGGTTGATGAAGGAAAGGCATTTTAGTGATTTCCTTAGCTTAGATCAAAAGGAAAATCGTGGAACAGGCCAAAGAGGAGGTGTCTAATGTCAGGGAATCTTCATGGAGATCTAACTTACATATCACTCTTTGCTCAGGTCTCTACTTCAAGCAACTGCACATCTCAACAGCTGGTCTATCAGGTACCAAACATCAAATCATAATGCAACTTATTCTAGGGAACCTGCTTTAGTAGGTGGGTTGGACTAGATGATCTTAGGAGATCCATTCCAACCCCTACGATTCTGTGATTTTCCAGTTAAGAAAATTACCATGTTATTCTTGTAATGAATAAAAACATTTTCCTATATTACTCTCTGCATCTTATAAGTGGCTTGGAATTTCAGCTGTTTTTACATTCATTTTACTTTGACTGCAAAAACTTATTTTTTCTCTTTTAGTAAAGCCACTCTTCTCTTGTATGCTTGCTTGAACATTTTTATGAATACAGTAAAAAGACAAAAAAAAAAAAAACAAAAACAAACAAACAAAAAAAAAACACCAACAAAACCACATTTATTTAAATGTTCTGCTTGTGTTGCAGAACAAAACTCTCACCTTCCTCATCACAACTGCGTATCAAAGCCACAGAGGCAGATGCAGGAGGCCACAAGGCATTACTTAGCAGTTATATAGTTATATTGTGAGGTCTGAGAGCATGGCTGTATGCAGGAATTCAACCGTTGGCAAAGAACCCACGGGCAAAAACTTTTGCCAGTTGTACTCAAAACCAACTTTCCCAGAAAAACCATAATACTGAATTGGGATGACAGCAAAAATATCTTGTCCAAAGACAATTTTCCTTTATTTCAAGGGGTAGAATGTGATTGCAGATTCCTTCCTTCCTTCCTTCCTTCCTTCCTTCCTTCCTTCCTTCCTTCCTTCCCTACTGCTCTTTTCTCTAGGAACAGTACTTGGGACTAAACTGATGGGATGGGGAAGCCACGAAAAGGCTCCAAAGCCATCAAAAGGATCCAGAGATCTGTTATGAATGAGGAAGCAAAGGAGCACAAGCAGAGCGTTGTTGTTTTTTTTTTTTGCAATTTTTTACCAGCATTGTTCCTTACAGAAGGGGAGGTGTCTTTTCTGACATATGTAGTATGAGTAAGGAGAAGGCACTGAGTCAGACAAGACTGAGACAGTGCAACTTTCCCAGCTGTAAAAAGATGTTTTGTCCCATGGAAGCTGAAAGACAACTGTGATCTACTATAGCCCACTATAAATGAGCATCATGGACTGTGAAGAGCAGAGATTATGATGTGCTGAGAATGTATTATCCCTCAAGAAACATACCCATCAATGCTTAAAACTTCCAAGTCTTAATTCCAGCTGAGAATGAAATTTCAAAGACTCCAAAGAACACAAAATATTACTAAAAGTATATTTTAAAAGTCAAAAAACATTTGTTCTGAATTTATTTTTTTAATGGCGGGGAAAAGAAGACGTCTCATCTCTAGGGATTCTGTATGCTGCTCTATTCTGGGAGGAACTCATGATATTTGGACATAGCAAACTAGTGCAGTAAGAAGAGCCCAAAAGAACCCGGGGTCCTCAATGAAGCTGAGGCTCTCAGATTATTCAGTAGGAAGACAAGATCATGATCCCTGGAACACAGCTTGCTGGAATAAGGATACCAGACCACCTGAATGATTCCAGTAGTATGAGCAATCCAGGTGGTAAGCAATGTTTTGTCTAGAAACCTGGCCTTTTGGTCCAAGCTTGCCGAGACATATAAAATTTCCACAAAATATCTATCTGTAAGTAAATTTACTGTGTCTGATGAAATTCATGTAACTGATAAAAAGCTTGCTATTGATTCCCATTTGTCCCTCCATGGAGAAGGGAATGGACAATAAATATGTCTGTGCTAACATTACAGGAAGAGGAGCAGATAAAAAGGGAATAACGGTTGAGGTAGAACTAAAGTAACAGTTGTTATTCTGGTGGTTAGGAGAAAGGCCCCATGCTCTCCAGGTAGCAATATTTCTATGTGTACTTTACACAAATCCACCTGCTTTGTCTCTCCCATATCTCACATTTTATCTGCAAAAGAAGGCAAATTGGTAAAAAAATCTAAATGTTGTTTACAACACAATTTGAAAGGAAGTTGTTTCATTAAAGCTGCAATAAACTTAACTTCCTTTCCAGCTCCATAGCTACTAAAATGTGGTTTTCAGAAAACAATCTAAGATGAATGGAACAAATAAGCAGAAATTAGAATAAAATCTAATCATGAACAAAACATTGACATTCCAAAAACCAAACACCCAAAATTAGGAGATCTGAATAATACTGAAGGCTTCAATGCCTACCTACAGCTACAGCCTCTAGGATGGGTATCCTGTTTCAGACTTCAGCAGTGTTTTCCAAACCTCTTAGGAAATATCACAACCTAAACCCTGTTGATTATTATTGCTGTTTTATACTCTACAGATTAAATAAACAGACAACAGAACAACCTTAAAAGGAATGGCTGATTTTGAAACTGCAGCAAGTCATCTACGTGTAAGAACATTTTGTCTAACATTGATCTGTTTGTACACTAACATTATCTACCGTCAATCCTTAGCACACTATTCAAGAACAGTAGAATTTTATTTATTAGCTACCAGAAGAAATTTCAGAAGATAAAAACAGTAAGAAGTATTGTTATTGTGCTCTTTGTATCCATTGCAATTTCTATGGGAATAAATAGGAGGTATTACTTTTGGAGAGACCTACATACAATCCCTGAAAAAGCATTAATATCCATATAGTTTTCAGACATAACAGGAATTAGAAAATCCTACTTCTTATTTGAATTCCCATTTACTTTCCACTATACCATAGGTCACACTTGGATACATACAATTGAATTCTCCTTCAAGCAAAAGTATCTCTTTAAGGCAATACTGCACGACTGAACTGTCATAAAAGCATACTGATGAATAGCACCCATTGTGTGCTACCATTTTTCCAACAAAAATCAGTAGAGCAAAGGCTGTTTCTTGCATTTGAACCTCATAATAACTAATGAACATCCTCAGCAAAAGACACGGATAACCACAATCTTTGCAATGGAATACAATTATACATCAAGAGAACCTAAGGAAAGCACATCATTTCTTCCCTCATAAACTGATGTGTGCTAGATAAAAATAATTTTTAAAAAGGCATTTTAAGACCTTGCTTTCAGATGATATGTTTTGCCCTGAAAATGGAACGTTCTGAAAGGAAATTTCTGGAGTGAATACAGCTGAACTAGCCTACTGAGGTAAATACTTGAAACTTGTTTGTCACTTAGGGGTTCAGATCCTATCAGTACCTGCTGCAGTTATTCCAGAATTTCCTCATTAAAAATGAAACTCTTGTTTTGCCAGCAGATCATCTCATAGCTTCATTTGTCTATTCCCTTACAGCTGATATGCCTTCTCTTAGGCTGGATTAATTCTCCGATGTGTGGCAATGCTGTGGTAATGGTATTCAATAATAATTTGTATGCATTGGCATTTAGCCCTGGGCTTACTTGTTTCCAAATGGAGATGTGCTGCCAGCAGGATCACAGCAGCAGTTCTCCAGAAACTGGCGGTGTGGTTCTCCTGGATGATACTTTGGTTTCCAGACCTACTTTATCTTTCTTTATTCATCTATTTTGATTCTCTGATAGGCTATAAGTAGCATACAGGGATATCTGTTTCTTCTATTCTCTGGATGTCAACCACATATGTTGACAGTTCTCAGTCATCTTTCATAGCTTCTTACTGCTCCTGTTCTGGTGACATTTCTGCAATACCCCAGCAGCCCAGCCAGAGGAAATTTTGGTTGCATTTCAGTATTTAGGAAATTAACCCTGGTTTTTTTTTCATTTGCTCGTTTTTGTATTGTTTTTATAAAAATCATTTAAAATAAGGCTTCTTTGATGGAGAAAGCATTTTCCAAATGATCTAGTTGTGCCTTCTTGATACCTAAAAGGTAAATAAAGAGAGGAGCAGATTTCTTGAGCTTGAGCTTGCCTTGTTGAACATTCTAGGCTCAATACTTTATCAAAAAAGAGCAAGCTCAAAGAGAAAAGGAAGGAAACGAATGTTGTTCTTGTGTTTTTGGTTCTCTTTCTTTTCTTTTCCCCAGGAAAACAAACAAACAAAAAAAAAAACAACAAAAAAACCCAAACAAAACAAACAAACAAAAACCCAACACAGATGTTTTAAAAAGAGATATAAATATTTCTAGTGATTTCTTTTGCAGAATAAAGATTACACGCATCTGAAAAACTGCCTAGTACAGTTAAATCAGCAACAGTTTTAGGTCTGTGCTATGCTGAATGAGAATAAACATGTATCCAATGTCAGGGTTCAGTGCCCTTCTACATAAAAAAAGGCAAAATATTTCTCCTCAGGAAAGACTGCAGTTCATAGACCATGGCTAGGACCACCTCATCTGAAGCTGAAATGGCTTTGCTGACCACAGAGAAATTGTTCTCCTTCCCTTTGTGTAAATGAAAGCTTTAAAGAAAACCTTGAAAATGAAAATACTAAATGCCACTAGCTCCAGATAATGAACAAAATCTTTATAAAAGCATGAACTGCCTCTACTAGTACAAAGTACAAGGAAACCTCAATTCAGAAGAGACTGATAACATAAGATTTTGTCTTAAAATATATTCCCAGAGATGTTTTGACAAGATACTACAATGACCACCTCCCACAGCTTAACAAAGCTTTATAACAGCCAAAAGGAAAAAAAAAACCTCTCCAAATAAAATATTAGAAAGGGAAACAGAAGCAAAGTATTAACCCTGGTTAGAATGTACTGTTCAGTTAGGCACAGCTGGTAAACAACTACTGAGCACAATTACACAACGTGTGTATACTGTAACTTATTTGGTGTACAAATAAGTTGTACACACAGCAACTCCACAGCAACTCCACCCTTGCAAAAAATCAGGACAGCAACAATCCACAACTGCTTGTGAATCCTGAACAGAAGTATCTGATCTGTTCCTCTCAGATCAGCTTTCCTCATCAAAGCAATTCCACGTTTGATCTCTTTTCTTTCTTCTGGGCCAGCTGCAAAGCCAATCCACAGGGTGAGAAGTCTCTCTCTTGCCAAAGAGCTGCTTGCCTTTCTAGAATCTCGAGCATTTGTATATACCCTCCTACATACCTTAATCTGTTCTAGAATAAGTATTTCTTATTTGATTCATATTTTCTTCTTGGTGGGAAATGACATGCAATACTTCTCAAAACATTCCTTCAGATGCTTACAGTTTGGGGGGGCAGGGGGCGAGGAGGGAGAGCAGCCTGTGAATCAGTGGATGTGCAATTCCCCTTTTCCTTTAGTTAGTAACTTTTTTTCTGATTATTACTATTCTTTTTTAAAGCTAAGTATCCTACATTGCAGAGTTCACATCAGAAATCACATAGAGTGTCTCAGAATCTGTCTGCCATTGTCTGCTTGCCTCTTCCTTCAGATCTCATCAATGGGTACCAGAATAGACAACTATTAATTCACTACAATGTTACACAACAGAGGAGGAAATAACAGATGGTAGGGAAAGGAGTTGTTAGATGAAAGCCAAGGGTTTGGGTTTCTTGGAGGTGAATCACAAGCTTTACTTAATATGGCCTCCAGACAGAAACCCTAGGGATAGCTCTGTGAGACCAGAATCACAAATGGCAGTGGCAACTACTTCTTGCCACTTGCCATAAAGAACTGAGGAACTGGATTTCATAAATATCAGATAGGCAGTACTTGCTTGGTAGAAACCATTTTTTTAATGGTGGCATTTCCATGCAATTTCCACTTAGAATATGAAATATAAAATATTAGAAAATGCTACATCCACTTAGAATAAAGCACTTATCTGAAGCAACACTGCAGGAAACACTAAAGCACCAACCACCCAGCTGCTGCCTTCCTGCCAGCTAAGTGCTGTATGGCTTCCTCTGCATTTTCTTGTGGAAACAAACTGGCCAATGAGAAAGACAGAAAGAAAGACAGACAGAAAGACAGACAGAAAGAAAGAAAGAAAGAAAGAAAGAAAGAAAGAAAGAAAGAAAGAAAGAAAGAAAGAAAGAAA
>NW_024962255.1:7964335-8027111 GCF_019238085.1 Lagopus leucura | reverse complement strand
AAAGAAAGAAAGAAAGAAAGAAAGAAAGAAAGAAAGAAAGAAAGAAAATGAGAACACTGACTGAGGATGTTTTATCCAATAGTGAGGTAATGCATAATCCAACAGAAGGCAAGTCTTTCTGAAAAATGAAATTATCTCTCTTATTATACTGGCAGTACTTCTTTTCATATTAGTATGTCATTAAATATATTTTTCTTTATTGAGGATGTACCTCTCCTGTGTCATTTTGGCTATGAAACAGTGAGGGGACACTTACAAGGATTGAAATTTCCTTTTGAGTCTTGGTGGGGAATCACCACATTTTGGCAGGAATACTTCATGTAGAAATAATGATACACAGGATAGGATTTCTGGTCAATCTCTTTAGAAGACAAATTTCTTGGTGTTCTAGGGTCTGGAAGGTTATTGCAATCTAAAACAGGGTAACACTGATGTTGCTTTCAGGAGATGTGGCTATGTTGAAGATGTTTCAGTGCTTATTTTGTTAACATTTTGATTATATCTTGCCCATTTTATTTTGAAAGTTAAAATGTTACAATTTTCACTGGTGGGTTTTTGTTTTTTTTTTTTTCTTTCTTTCTTTTTTCATTTTGCTCTTAAAAGAATAGATTTATCAGCTGGTTTGAGTTAAAGGGTTTTCATAGATCTTTCCCGGGCTAAAATGAAAATTCACTTCAAGAAATCAGAGCAAGAAGATACTCCTGCTGAAGCTAAAACTGATGAAGTTTCCAGGTCTAATGCATTTGAGAAAAGCCCAGGTGCACTAAACAGCACAGTGTGATTAAGGATGGACAGCTGCAACTGCAAAAATAATGGTCACAGCTCATCTAACAATGACTGAGTTTGTTTTCATTCTATAAGTTATTATGTCTCATCCGTATATTACCAAATATCACACCCAGCAAGTAAAAATTGAATCATATACCTATGAGATATAAAAGGGAGTTTTTAAGAGAGGCCTTGGAAGAATGGGCAGAGGGGAGGGGCAGGGGATAAAAGCAAGAGGAAAGGATTCAGGTCTTTCTTGCTGTTTTCTTTCATCAGGTTAAATGAATGCACTGAAGTTTTCAGGTAAAAGAAATACATGTAGCCCCTTGCCTTTTGTTCAGCTAGCTTACTTTCTAGCTCCTAACAAAGGACCAGAGGAGGGTGGAAAGACATTGTATGGAGACACCACTGTGCAGAAAGTAAACATCTTCTGAGACATTCCAACATGTTTCTAATTCCTTCAATTTTCCATTCCTTTTCAGTAACAGAATTTGGCTTTGGTCATTCCCTAGTCCCAGTTCCACCTCAAGGCCCACAAAATGTCAGAGGAATGTGCATGGGCATATAAAGAGTTATTACGTACGCAGTTACTATGCAGTTATTTTTTCTCCTGAAGAGGAAACAGTATGCAGCTAAGAGAAAGGAACAAGGCAGGGTGAGGGCAGGGTGACAGGCCCAGCTTCTGCCACACAGTTCAGGTGCATTTGCTATCTCCATCACACCCAAAGTGCAAGCAGTGGTCTAGTCAGACAGCCTCTCCCTTTGAGCAGTTACCAGGGCTGGGGCAACTGTCTGAGGAGAAATTCCCTGACCATGAAGCTGGAGTGTGGGGTGACCGCAGCAGAGGAGTTTAGACGACTTTGCTTTCCAGAACTAAGCCTGCATTCGTGCCCTCCAGCCCTGTACTCTTCCTCTGCACGCTTTATCTTTAGCTCTTTTTCTTCATGCCCCTCTGCAAACATCTTTGAGGCAAAGAAAGGGTGGATCTTAAAACATGAGGATTTAGAGAGCAAGCTTTTATTTAATATTGACATTTTGAATGTACTTACCTGTTAAAGAGTTTTTCACTTCCACAGTACAACATTTTTGAGTATTCCTCCTAAGCTTGGACCAATACTTACTAGTTTCTAAACCATTTCACGCAGGAATATTTCACCAAGCTAATGTGAAATAATACAGAGAAATTCTTTTCCACATCTCCTCTTCAGGTTTTTTTCAGGAAAAAAACCACTAGATGGCACTGGGAACTGTAACCACTTTGTATAGAGTACTTTCACTGTAGCGACTTATCTGTAAGAATAAGAGGCAGGAGCGCGCAAAAGCTGCTCTGGTTTACACAGAGCAGTAGAGAAAGAAAGACAGGGTAGAGAGCACAGCATATTACTCCTGCCAAAAGTATGATGGAAGGAGTTTTACGTATTGGAATAAAGCTGAATAACCACTGTTTTACAGTTCTTGAAACCACTCTCAAAAGTGTATCAGCATAATGGCTCCAAAAGCTATGAAAGTAGTGATAAAATAATCAGGGACCTCTGTTACTATCCACATTATTAGCAAAACTATTTTCAGTTCTTTCAGATTCTAGACATAGGAGCAGCATATTCTTTATCTCTTAAGCCTCAATAACAGGACTCACAAAAATACTGAGCAGTAATATCTTCCATAACGCTATTGTTCCTAGACGACAGCAAAACTGGGACTCCTGTGATTCCCCACATGTATGTTTAATTACTGTAATTAAAAAGTAATCAGTACATATATTAAGTTTGTGAACCCAAGTGCCAGTATACAGTATTTTAACATCCAATCACATACAGTTTGAGATAGTACGTACAACATACCTAAAATAAAATCCTGCCAACAGACACTAAAGAATAAACTTGTCATCCTAAATCCAATATATAGAACATATGCTACTTATGGAGCATTCACATATGTCAGATGTGTTCTCCTCCTCTTCTCTTTCTGTGAGAAACTGTCATGATTGCTATCTCTAACCAGACCTTTATGTAGCCATGGACTCCCACAGTCAGTTGTACATTAGGGAAAGCTGTTAATTTCAGTTGTATTTATTCATTCCGGAACAAGGGCAATGCTGAAAGGAGTTGCTTCAGTGCTGCTCAGTACAGTCAGTCAGGCTAGGATGCAAAAGAACTCTCTCAATCTGACCTCCCAAGGGATCCTGCCTTGAATGTACATAAAGCCCTGAGCAAAACCTAGAAGCAAAGCGACCAAGCAGTGTGATTGTCAGAGACGAGCAGAAACAGCCAAGCTCAATAGGAGAGAATCAACATGGATTTGCTTCCCTAATAAAGAACCAGTTTTGTTCTTAGTCTCTATGTCAAAGGGGCATTTATTTACACATTTACCCAGTCCAGTCTCATCACACACACTAGAAAATCAAGGAGGGATCATTTTAATCATTCCGTGATACTTGATTGCTTCCATGAAGCAAAGTCAGACGCCCCAAAAAAGCAACCAGATGTATTTTAAGAGAATATGAAAAGTTCCTTTGGAATTTAATCACAGACTCAGTGTAATGAGAAAAAAGCCATTTTCCATATGCTGCTATTCAGAATTTTCATAAGCATCATCCAAGATGTTATACCCATGTCACAGGACTAATAATTTGCAACAAAAAGCAATTCCTGAGCAGGCAACAGCGTAGATGAGAAATGAAGACAGTGTTTCTGAGAAGAGACTGATGCAAACATCAGATTGCTTTTGTAACGGTTACTGGAAATTACACAGCAATATGTGAGAACTGTTCCACAGAGATATAAAGGTAAGGCAGGCTAACAGGCCAGTGGACACAAGATCCTTGGCAAGCCCCACTGGTGTTACAGAGAAGTAAAACACAGAATCAAAATATATTGTTTCCTAAATTGCAAAATATTTTCTTTCAACAACTGGCTTTTCTGTCCTTCTTTGAGAGGAAAATAGAGAACAACTGATTAAGGATTCCCATTATGCCTGAGAGCCGATGACACTAAAACTAAAAACAAAATCCATTTTTAATTTTGGGCAAGTTAACTTTTCTACAAAAAAGGCAAAGATAATCCAGGTCCACATCTATTGCAGCAATGTAATGCTGACTCAGTAGTGCTCAGAATAATTGACTAACTCTGATCAGAGCAAATATTGTTGTTCCCTACAGCATAACTCGCTCCTATACCACATTGAATCACTTTTTCTTTTAAATATTAACCTTCTGTTTTTAATTATGAGGAATATTAAAACCTAAGTTTTAAAGGATGCATTGGTGCCTTTCTGAAGGCAACTGTTATAGCAACAAACTTACCACTGGTGTACAACCTACTGCCTCTTGGCCACACAACAATCCATCATAAAATAAAAGAGTAGCAACAAACACGCTCCAGCTGGTGTCTGTCTGTAAATCCAGCCCATGAAGTATTCAGGCACCTCTTCCATAGGCTTTGGCTGATTTCCCACAAATGTCCTGATTAGGTCAGTCCTTATTCAGAATTCTCCACACCCAAAAAGCAGCAAAGCAGACACTGGCTTGCCCCAGAGCTGTTCCACTAGCTTTCTAGATGTTAAGTAAGCAGTGAGATATAAGATGTAAGTTTTTTCATTGTGAATTGCGGCAAAGAAGAATTCAAATTAGCTTAACAGAATGATTACCTTCACAGCTTTTTATTATTATTTTTTATAAATTGGGAACCTTTTCAGCCTATTCGCTGATTGGCAGCTCCTTCAGGTTATTTTTCCATAAGTCCCTTCAAAACAGTAGGTTTTTTTTGTTGTTGTTGTTTTTTTTTTTTTTTTCCATTAACTACTTAACTATTCATCTCATGAATATTGGTGGCATTATGCTACCAAGTTACACACAACCAGATGTTTCTTTCATGCAGACTGCTAATCCACAACGAATAGCAGCTAGATGGCTGCCTCCTTCCTCCGTTGTTCTGATATTTATGCTCATTATTTACAAAGATTACAGTAACCTGAAAAATAACTTCCTGTTTTCTTTGGAGATCATTCCTAGCTGAAAGATGTCCAAAACAATGATGTAAAGATAAGGGTTCATTGATTTTTTGCTTTGCCAAGTGATGGCATCTGTTCCCACTCCCGCTTACTAGAAAGCAGTATGTTCAAAGACATTTAATCCCAACTTAACTCCAAGGTTCCTCAGGCCTAAACGAAAACAAAACCCATATGCATCCAGTTTGCTACGTGCTATAAATTCTTACGAGCAGGAAGAGAGAAGTCTTGGTGTACAACTCAGTTACAAGAAGGTGGAGCATACGAAGAAAACAACAGCTCAATTCATCTGCACAGGCCGTTCTCAAAGCACATCAGTAATGGTTCAGCACTGCTGAGAACAGATACAACTGATTTCAGCCTCAAGAGTTTCCCTGTTTGTTGCTGGATTTCTACCTCTTTTTTCCATGGCTTTTAAAACTGATCTTCCTGAAACACTAATGCTAATCATGCTAATCCTTAAAGTCCAAAGGCTTAATTCTCAAAGACTTAAGAATTTATCAAGATGAGGAAGATTCATAAGAAAAAACACATAGACTTTTTCAGAGGATAATTGTTTTCAGCACTTTTAATATGCCTATGTTTAAGAAGTTGTGCAGTCTCTCTCGTTTTCATCTAGCAGTAGGAAGAGCTAGAATTAAACAACTATGAAGCAAAGCACAATTTCAGTACCAAGTAAACCTACTTGTTTCAATTAACATTAGCACTATCCACGGCTTTATAGAAGAGCAAATTTTTGGTGGCTTTCTTAACAGGAAGAAAAACTGCACAAATATTGATTTCCCTCTTACTCCCTATGCATTAGATCATTAAATATTAACAGTGCCAGTACATTAATGGTCTCAACTTTCACATCAAGCAGCAACTTAAATAATTAATGTGAGAGAAGATAAACATCTAATGTGTTAATTGCTTGAATGAGTAAACTAGATGGTAGGAGTCAGCACCTTTCTGCAAGGGTGCAATATGGAAGCACCACCGGACCCAGATTCACCCCCACAGTTCAGTAAATGCTTTGCATTTTCTTTGCTTTTTGTTCCAGATGAGTTCCTCAGCCTTAATTTCTGTTCACTGTAGACAGGCATCAGGTGAATGTTGAGGGAGGAATACATTTGAGACAAAAAGTTTGCCACCAAGGGGAGGAAGAAAAGACTTGGTTCCATAGAAATCCTCTGGTTTAAGAGAAGAAGACCAGGTGACTAAGGACCAGGGACTGTAACTACAGGAAGAATTGCCTATGGAGATTTAATAAAGCTACTCTGACTTGCTATGATGTTAGAAATTACCATGAAACCACATCTTGACAGATCTTTGATTGGACACTCAAGTTTACGTTTCACTGCTAGAGAAAGAGTACAGAGAGCTTTAAGCATATTGGAAGACTGAGGCAAAATTATTACTTTAATATTATTTTCCTTTAGTTTAGGTGCAGATGTTTTTACTATTTGAGCATTAACACTATGCCTTAACACAGGCCTAGACTCTTACATCACGTTTAAGAAGTGATGAATTTAGTGTAATAAATTTCAGCTAAAACATTTAGCACTACTTAGAAATTACTTTTAAATTCCAGAACATTTGCAAGATTTTGAGAAAACATTCTTTCTATTACAAAAAAGCCATGTTGTGATTTTTTTCATATCTAAAGAACATTCACACGCTAGAAAATGAGCCATTAATTAGTATTTATCTTCCATGAAATCAAGAACGCTCTGATTTCTGCCTGTACCTAAGCAGTTGCAGAAATCTCCACTGCAAGTCCTCAATTGTGAATCACCACGAAAGTGAGGGAAGTGAACATCCACGCACCCTTAGGCCTCTGGGTTCCTTGGTCTGCATGTAACTAAAACAGCGAGAAGCATCAGTCACTGCAGCACCAAAAAAAGGAAATGAACTCAGGGGTTCAATTCTAAAAGTATACACATAACCTAAGAAGCCAAATTATTTAGCAGAAAACAGAAATGGAACATTGGCTTAAAATGTTCTGGTGAAAGCCTGGAGTGCAAAAGGACTTTTCATCTATACTCCTACTTCTTTGATGCTGAGCAGTCTTTGAGGTTGGCTGATTCGCCACATTTTTGCTTGGTGTGCTTTGATTGAGCAACAAAATGAATTAGAGTCTTCAAGTGATTAATTACTCATCCATGTGACTTTTTTTTTTACTGTCTGGTAACAAAACCCCTCTATTGCATTTGTACAGACATATTGTATTCTAATATTTGACATGTGACAGGAATGATTTGCTCATGAAAATAATGCCTTGGCATCGCCTAAGATACCAGCAGTCTATCTTCTCAACCTAACAGAAGATCGATGGGTGAAAGAATATTATTTAGTGATTCATTCTTGTACATTCATAGGATGTTTTATAGATGCTTCTACAGCAGTACTGGAAATTTATATTGACACTGACTGAGTAGCAAATAGAAAGACAGCAAACAAGTCAGTCCTGAATGAATTAATCCCACGAGTTTAAAAGAAAGAAGTAAAGGTTTTGTAGCACAAGTTGAAATCAAACTGTATTGGCTGAAATGCAGGTATCTATTGCATCTTGTCCATTAGCCAGATTTACAGCGCGGCTGAAATCTGATCCTGGAGGACACGGGCTGGGCCTTCTCTTCTAAACACTTGTGAAACACTTCTCCATTAGCAAGGACAGGCAGACAGAAGAGATTATTTACTAAGTCCTTCAATTGGCATTGACCATACATGCATAGAAGAAGCCAAAAGTGACAGTAATTCACTCAATGGAGCCTGCGGGAGCACTCTAGGTTTGTATTGAAATGGTCAGATAAGGAGAAGAATACTTCCTGGCACACAACTCTTTGCCATCCCGACAAAGTATCTCAAGCCACATCTAAATCATCCAACGCTGAAGGGAAGAACAACACAGTGCAGAGGATTTGATGACCACAGAGTGTGTACTATGGCAAATTATTTTAGCCACGTTCTAGTCTAGATTGTGTGGCCTAAAGGAAGTTAGTGCTTGGAGTGTATTGGATACAACTCCGTGCTTAATTTCACCTGATATACAATCAACGTGCAAGCTTTGAGAGTGGACTGTGATGCACATTAAATGGTACAAAGTGGGAGATTAGCTTCAAAGGCATACTCCTGATCCAAACTATGAAACTGGTTTGACGTAACCTGGAATGCCTACAAAAGCCTGGAGCATGACCTAGGCACAACAGTGGCAAACAGCCGCAAACAGCCTGTATTTATCTTGTTCATCCAGTCAACATCTCATTCATTTTCCTCTCTGAAAAATGAAGCTTGCAGCTTCCTTCTACACCCTCTTTGTTTACGGTGTCCCGAGTTTGTCTTCATAATTACTTCATGAGATTGAACTTGTTCTACGGCAGCAAGATCTAGTGTTCTGTAGTTTCCCAGTGGAAAACATGAGGGAGTTTTTGCCCACCGGCTATATAAATAGCCTGACCTATTTCAAATACCATTCTTCAGTTCTTCCAGGCACAACTGCTTGCATCTTCACTTGGGAGTTTCTTCACTTCCACAAGACTGTCTCTGTGTTCCCGGAATGTGTTTTATAAAAGGCCAACAAATTCCATAATAAGGTTTTTATCTTCCATGCTTGTAGTGACAAAACTCAAATATTAGTGGTTTGGGATCTAATAGACTTTTTTGTCAAAATTAATCCGTTCTTCTAAATCTGTATTCTGAAAGATACTGATCCATGGCCATTCTATGGAGATTATGTCAAAATGGTTGGTGGAAGCAATTTTTTTTTATTTTTTTATTTTTTAAATCCTGGAGTTTGCTGAAGCCCCCAAAGAACTCAGCTATGTGAGGTTTTAAATCCCTTTCATAAAATTAGAACTAAAATTGTAGATTCTACCACTTTTGAATATTGCTTATGCTTGTGCCATTTCCCAAAAGATTGCTAAATAAAGTTGAATTTGTGTTCTGCCCAAAGCAGGAACAATAGAAACCAGAAGGCTTGACTACAGTTAAGTCTCAGTCTTGTCTCCTCTTTTAGATATCTGAATCAAATAATTATTCTAAGGCTCTGATAATTGCATGTGCTGTTCAAGTTAAATTATTTTGATCCACAGAGGAATGTTGATACTGTTTAAATGAAGACAATCTGAAAATCAAGAATGTGCTTTTTAACAAAATTGTTTCCATGTAAAAACTACTCCAACGTAAGTTCTGAATGCACTCAAAAGAGATGAACAAAAAAAGAAAATATGCTAGCTTTATGCAGAATACACCATCACATTTTAGGCTTAAACTACAAGAGATGTTCAGTTGCAAGCAGTAAAGTCACAGTCACTAAACAAATCACCACTTGTCAACAAAGCTGCTGGAACTGGCCCAGCACCTGTTGGTCTGTAACATTTGCCTGTAACTCAGGCCCAGCTTAACCTGTTCTAAGGGCAGCACCACTTCCTAACTGGATTAATCTGCCCTGTATTGAAGGACAAAAAAATTTAAACAGACCCTTGTTATTTTGACTAGATTGTTTCTGACATCTAAATGCGACTGAGAATGCTCTACATTGGTTGACAACGCAGTAAACTGAAATATGACCAGCTCCTTACTGCTCTGATACATCATCTAGAGAGCTGACATGCTTCAGAAGAGCCAGTGATATATTCCTGTAAGCAAACAAGGCACATCAGAGCAGGACACAGCAGCAATAAGCACTTGAAAACACAAGACCTTCGGACCTAGACTGAGGTCCAGGAACTACTTTAATTTAGCAATGCTCCCTTGAATGAAAGTTAAGAATGCACATTGCAAATAACTACAGAAATCTAGATCACTGGGGAAAAATCCATTTTGGCAGGGATTTCTGCATGTGTACAGTTATTTTTCTAGCACATTGCTAACAATGAGAACAACAGTGTACTTCAGTCGTGAAAAAAAGTCCAAAGCTGCAGGTCAGAGGAAAAAAAATATCAGACCTTTGTTTAAGACCAGGGATGTGCTATGCAAAGAAAGTAAGTCCTTGTGATAATATTTTCACATACCCAGTCTTTCTGAGCCTGTTAAAAAGCCTGTCAAGCCTTATTTTCCTGGTAATGCAGTCCTGACCTCCGTAAAGATACTATTTGCCCAGGAAAATAATGGTTTTTCTTATAGTCACTCAAAACAATTATTTCATTGTTTTTTTCCTTGAAAAAAAGGCTAAAAACTTACAAGCTTTTTAATGAAACCAAAAGCAGTCAGGGAGGAAGCAGAGGAATTCAAAGTGAAATTGCAATGCCCAGCCCATCACTAATTAGTGTGTACATATCTGCCATTTCTGTATAGTTTTCCCAAAAGTCTTCCTGTGGGCTCCTATACACGTACTAAAAAGTGATAACAACACGTAACAGATAGAAGAATGGAATCCTAGCTCGCTGCATGTACAACAGCACATGCAATTCTATCATATACAGACAGTTGGTATTCACATAGCTTTTAATATATTTTTCCAAATCCACAGATTTTTGCTTTTTCCATTCAAAATGCCGCCCTTTCTACAAACACATTTCTTACACAGTAAAGAATGCATTGGTATGAACAGCAGGACTTTTTAGGAAGGATACTCATTACCTTGGGAATTAATATTCTTCCAATTACTTCAGATAATTAAATACAGCTATCAGCCAAGGATATTCTTCAAAACATCAGCGTTTTCATTATTTTAGACATGCAGTTACTACAGCATTGCAATCTGTTCTGCATTAACCCTGGAGCAGACAAGATTCCTAGATGCTGACATTTAAAACTGAATTCACGCTAAGATTATATTATTAGTTTTTCCCCAACAAGGGCTGGAGAAAAAGAAGGGGGGGATTGCATCTTTTTAGCCTGTGAGGCAAGAGGGAAATTAAAGTTTCACTAACCAAAGTCTGATTAACTCTCCAGCCAGGAACTCTAGGGATGTTTGCTTATTACCTCTGACACACATGCTGCACTCCCTGGTGTCACATGCCCAATTCCAAAACTCATTAGAAGTCACAAGGTAAAAGGCACGTGAGTGTGACTGCATAAGCCATCCACAAGCCAGCAGGACACATTCATGTTGCTGCAGACCTATCTTCATGACATTACCAGTGCAGTTTCTTCTCCTGTTCATCAACCTGGGAGAAAGAGCTCTGGCCACCAACAAGTTCTACCACGCAAGGCACTGAAGAGCTGGAGAAGTAACAGCTGGCTACTAGCACCGAGCCAGTAGGATGTCTCATCTGCTAGACTTCTCTTCTCCAACAAGCAACATGAAAATAAAAGGACGTACTTCTTGTGCATTCCTAGTTAACAGTCAGTAGGAATAGGAAGGAATGGCCAGGCCTCTGTTAAGGGCAAACAATTTAAATCCTATTTGGGCCATAAGGTTTCCCTTTTTTCACGCTTTCTACTGCAGCAGAAGCAAGGTAACATAACTGCATAGCTCCCCTAGTACTCTGCAGCACATTTCACCCAAAAACCTTTTGGCACTCATTTTTACCACAAATAACCAAGAGTAGAGAGTCACATAACACGTAGAAAAAAAACAAGGGAAGTGTTATCTGTGGTGGAACTCAGGGCTTTGCATGGTATAACACTGTTTCCTTTCTTCTTTTGTCTAAACACTCTCAAAAATGCATTGCTTTATCTTTTCTAAATGTCAATATGAACTCTGCTATGTTCAAGCATCTCTGTTACTAGTTAAGCTTTCAGGATGAGGAAGTACTCTATCATGAAGTGAAATTTCATAACTTGAAAGCACACTAAAAGTTTGTAAAACAATCTTGGTGTTCAAGCAGCAAGTCTGCCTTTCCACCAAATAATAGTTGATAAGATTGAGAGTTTTGTTATCTTAACATTTTAAATAATTTTTAACAATTTAAATCCCAGGCCAGTGCTCTCAGCAACCATAATGAATATAGCCTGATAATCCACTGACTGAATTGTTGATTCTGATTTGTACTGTAAATGCTTCTGAAACTTCATCAACTCCAGAGCAAACAATAAATAAAATGAGACCTCCTAAGCTAACATTTCAGTTTATTGCTATTATTGTGATGATAAGCGAGTATTTTGTTTGCTCATACAACACCCCCACTGTTTACATTTCTGCTGTACATACCACAAGGAATCCTTAGCAACAAGTTTGAATTTCTTCCACATTTTTCATAAGCAGGATGCACAAATGAAGGGGAGAAGGTTTGTGTTGGCAGAGACATTTTGTACAGAATTTGAAAGTTTGGTGATTAACAGATTTTACAAAGCCCTCATATGCCAAGATACAGCCACATTAAAAGACTGCTTGTTTGACTCTCTCCGAATTACTGCTCTTAGAACAAGGCCACCTGGGGAAAATGAACAGCTGATTTAATTTTTAATGAGCATTTAAAAGCCTTTTAAATTGAGCTCATTTTCATTAGTTTAAATAAAAAACACCTAAAAAAGCAAAAGGTCATTAAACCTCTGGTAGTATATTCATGCCAAGACTTCAACTAAACATAGGGCCTTTTAACAGAGTGTCAAGGGATTTGTTAAATATAATGTGATCACTTGCTCATTTCTGTAGCCCCATAAATGGACCTATTGTCTCATCAACGCTTTACTGAGGAAATTGCTTTAAGAACTGTATTCTGAACTCAGTTGTGCAGTTTTAAAGCATCTTCGCAGTGCCCTATTGTACAAGGTATTCAGAGCTCAGCTTCAGTGAGATCTAAGAAATGTGTGCACCTCACAAGGTTAGTTGTGATGAGGACCATAACTGTAGTAAGGACCAAGCTGCTTCATAAGAAGAAATATTTTGCCTCTCATTTCTCTGATACGAGACTTGATGTTGTCTAACGTGCAGCCAGGTTCAGCACTTGGAGAGAGCGGTACATGCTTGGTTTTGCATCCCTTTTTATCCTGCCTGTTTCACTCACTGCTTTACTCACAGAGTAGGTTTATGCCATGAGACTAACTCAAGTACTGTTCAAGTTTTTCATAAAGTACTGTCAAGCATAGGTAAGCATAAATACAGATAGCATAAAGGCATAGAAGGTCCCTTATGTAAATAGGAGGCTAACCTAGAAAACATGGGAGCCATCATTTTATTCTCAAGTTTGTTCTATTCTCAGATCTGCTTGGGATTATTATCTTTAAAAGAGCCTGTAAATATAGAATATTACTTAAATCTTCAAGTTTGAAAGCGTGTGAGCACCTTCAGCTCATACGATGCCCATTTCTCACAAACAATCAGCAAAATGAATGTGATTAAAGAAAATTTTAGCATTGTCTGAAGAATACTGAACAACGCAGACAGAAAAAGCCAACAGATTAATCTAGCTGCATATCACTACTTCCTTTTGATTAAATCATACTGAGCAGAAGACATAAACAATAGGAATTATATTATACCCTGTATCTTACCAGTTGTAAAAACCCTGGAAAGAGAAAAATAACTTTAAAAAAAAAAAAAAGAAAAAATGGAGGACTGTCTCTACAAAAATATTTTTGATGTCCTCAAATACTTCATTGCAAGTCAGAACCAAGATAAATATTCCTTGTCCCTTCACTAACCAGTAAAAAAAACCAAACCTAAACTCAAAAGCTTGCACTTCAGGGAAGATTAAGTTAGCACCACCACATCCTGAATAGGTCAGGATGGGATTCATGCCTATATGCTTTTTGTTTTGTGTTTTATCAGTTCCTGGCAATTGTTTAGTTGAAGTATTCTTCTAATGACCATTCTTTATGCTTACTTGTAACAGACTAAGAATCCAACTGACAGATGCTGAGTGTCCTAGAGCAATCTCACTTCAGAGTAAGCTCAGGGCATTCAATAGCACTCAACCTTATGTTCCACTCATACCATGTACACACGACCCCTACCAAGTTCAACAATCCTTACAGTTGGTTGCAAACATTCAAATCCGATTCTTACGTAAATTGAGTCCAAATCAACCAGTTCCTTGGGTTTGAGGCAGTGCCTTGTACACTGCACAGCCACACAAAATAGACCTAAAAATCTCACTTGGTTTCTGTTTGATGAGGGGAAAAATCGGTGTCAAAGTTTTCTTGCTAAAAACATTAACTTTGCTTCCCAGCCTGTTATATGGCTTAACTTTCTCTTTACGCAAAAGGAAAATTTAAGGCTAAGGAAAATCAATTCCCCTTAGTCACTAAGAAATTGAAGTTTTAGATTTGAAAATGAAATCACATATTAAGTTAAGCAAAGAAGTTCTGCAAGATGCAAGCACACCTCAAGCAGTAGCAGACACACTTTGGTAGTTTAGCAAAGCTACTAATTCTTCTGAAAAGGTGAAGCACAAGCACATAAAAGTATGTTTTAAATAATGAGGAAAAAATGGAGAAAAAATGATATTTACATTTGCTTAGATAGTAATATCTTTCCAATTCAATCAGTACCTGCGATAAAATAAGAATAAGGAAAAAGGGGGCAGTTTCACTACTGAATGCACTAGCAGAGCTATTCTGAAGACAACTCTAATGCTCTTGTTCCTCATGTGTTTGTTGTCTTTTATCTGTATTTGGAAGAATATACTAAACATTTCCACTCCAAAAGGCACAATAAAATGTTTGAATGTCATACCAACAATTAACACAGGACTTAAATATTTTCCAGGATGTACTCAGGAACAGCTGTGGCATAAAGATAATATGTAGTTGACTGCTTCCAGATTGATGGAACCAACCCCAAGAAATAAGAACTTCTGTTTTAAATTAAACAAGCACTTGGTTTCCAAGGGCATGTGATCATTAATTTATAAAGGCCATGCTTATCAGGTGACATTAATGGAATCACTGACCTGTATCAAAAGTTGTCGAAAGAACAAACAGAACAAACTTACACTTAGAAACAAATAGATCAGTGCCTTGTCTTGGCCATAGAAACTACTCTAGCTTGTTTTGACCTGTGAAGTATCTACATCCAGAAAAGCACACAGTCTTTGGTGATATTTCTGGAAACTTCTGACTTCAAGTAATATTTAAGTAACTTCAGCTCTGAGTGAAAACAGTTTAAAAAAACTTGATAATATGAATACCAAAACAATTCCATTCCAGAGTAGTAACACTGCATACTTTTTTCTAGCTCTGAAAAGATGATCCAGTGGAAAACAGGAACAATCTAAAATTTCTTCAACCAGCCTTCTTTTTGCTAAGATACTATTTTTTCAGAAAACAAGCCTGGGAAAATCATCTAGTTTTATGCCTGAAGGGAGAACTTGCATTACCAAGACAGACTCTTCAAGGCATCTACAAAGATAGAAGGTGCACTCAAGAAAAGCAACGATCATTTTGTCTGTATCAATTACAAGATAAAGGCAAAGAATTCCAGGTCCTATTTTTAATATTTGCCATCTTCCCAGGTGTATCCAGTTCTGTGGAGGTGGCAAAACCCTGCAAATCCAGCCCTGCTCTTTCACCTCAGATTATCAGTAAATGTATAAAAACATTGCTAGGAGAAAATACAGGCCATAAGTCCAATGCTGCGACTACATCCAAGAGAAAACTGCCTATGTGGTAACAAGTAAACCCTACTGAGACTAGTTATATAAATAATAGCTCATACATCAGCATGGAACAAATGCATTTATTTTTTTCTTTTTTAGGAGAGTTTGTTTTAGCAACAGTTAATTTTAAACTCACTGTAACTAGAATAACACAGAAATTTCCTGTTAAAATATGCCAACTTGGAGTTTATGAAGTGAAAAATAGATGTATCCAACATTGTTAGCTTTGTCTAAATTATTCCCTTTTAATAACACCTTTGTTTCTGTTTACTCTTGAACGGACAGACTAGTCAACTGGAAAACCAAGTAATTGCTATTTCAAACTCCGTAAGGCTTCATTTGTTAAAACTGACTCAACTGACATTTGATGCATTTACAATTTATATTCCCATACATTGAGGACAGTTTCAGAAACAAGAATGATAAGGCCCATTCTTATTTATAAATTTTATGTAATTCCCAATATATTCTTTGGGAAATATGCAAGTTTTCAAAATCTATCCTTTATTGGTAAGCTTTTGGACAGAGGCTCCAGTCAAATGCCTGTTGTTTGATTTATTCATCAATGTAAGTGGAAATTGTTACAGGAAAAAATCAGTTATTTGCACAGTAAAAAAAAGTCAATGAGATATACCTGTTAAACGCTCTTTATGTACATTTGTTTCATGTGCCTTCAAGTCAAAACAAAGCCTTAGCAGTTCTTTTATTTTTATTTTTTTGCTTCTGCCTCTTTGGATACAAAATAGAGGTAAGAAACAGATCACAGCCAAAAATAATTTCAAAGTAGATAATTCTTAAAGTTCACTTGTAAATATTAGTCAAGTATACTTCACAGTATACTCAGTATTTTTATTTTATTGATTGACATTATGTTTACATTAGACTATTACAGTTATAGCATTGTTAAGGGTTAATATAAAAAATACCTTGCAAAAAAGTCTGATTTTACTTAATGTCATTACTTAGCACACAAACATTTTAAATGAGAACCAAAGCATAGCCACATCTTATTTGCTTCAATTATTCCATAAACAGAAACTGAGTGACCTTTTGTATATTAAATTACATTAAATTTATTTTAGTTTCTGTTCAGAATCTAATATTCTTATGTCAGTTGTAAGAAATAACAGAACCTTTCTTCTCTTAACAAAAAAAGTCTTGCATGAACCAATAGTAATATGACGATCATAATCTTTGTTAAAAGGAGCAGGCACTATCTTTTTTCTTTATGGTATGTGAATGTAAACGGGTATTTCTGTGATTAGAAGCAAAATTTTATAACACTTGATCTTTATTAGTTTTATGAAAAGGTAACAAAGAGAGGAATTTCCTGTGAATTTAGTAGCTCAACATTTCCACATGTTGAATTTCCAACATCTGAACCAGAAACAAGAGCATAGGTCAGTCGGCGGAAAGGAGTAAAGAACTAGATGAAAGAAAGAAATGAGTGGTAATTATGTGAAAATAAACTCTCCGTGGTTTTTTTGGCTCTGAACAGTATTCTCTACTTATGAGTACTTCTCTAAGAAGGTAACACTTTGCCTTTTTTGAAATAGAATTGGAGGCTGGCTCATAAGAGTTGTAGTTACAGCTGCTTAGCAACATTATCTGCTATTTGTATTTGCTATTATCATTATCAGATATCACCCATGATATGGCAGTGTGATACCAATGCCATGCTGTATCAGTAAGACGTAATTTTGAAGTCGGTTCCATTCCATTTGGGGAGCAGAAATAAAAGCAAGTATCAAGGAAGTCAGGGATAAATGAGCAACATGCTGATGTTGCTGCTTTCTTTCCTGTGTGGCACATACCAGCACTAATGTTTATGTTTCTATACACATTTCTGTAGCCAAAAAAAAAAAAAAAAAAAAAAAGGGAAGCTCTCAGCAACTAATTAATTTTGCAGCTTTCATTCCATTTCTAGGAAAGAAGAGTCATCACGGAAATGCAGACAGACAGTTAATGATTATGGGATTCTCTTGAACAATTTCACTGAAGCAGATAAGTTTCGCAAGAAAACAGGATGTAGAAATTAGATTAGAAACTGGTTAAAATGTAAAAAATATTTTTAGAAGCTATACAAAACTTGTTGCAGCAAGTTTTGATGAATGATTAGCCATTGTTTCAAATAATAGAACTATAATAAAGTTCAAGCAGTTTCAAGCTGAGAGCACCAATCAATTAATCCACTCATCCATCCATCCATAAATAAATGAAATCAAAGCTTCTCTTGTGGCTCCTACAGAATCTTGTGGGCTTTGACTCAAATAGAGAAAATACTATTCTCCTTCTCTGTCATCAAAGGCTGGCTGCTGAAAGCAAGGCTATTGCATTGCAAATACTTCATGGCTGAAGGCATACATGAAGTTTTTATAGGACCAAGACTTTATGTTTGGCAGTCAAACTCAAAAAAAAAAGAATGAGTTACAGTTATTCAGAAAATTATTTAGCTTATCAGGACTCTCTGTCTCTGACTAAAGCCTGTACAGTGCTGTGAAATATATCCTCATCTTGTACTACAAAAAAAACAAAGATTTACTCCATCTGCCTTCAAATAAGAGGACCCTCAGGGAACAGAGGAGAATTGAAAACTATTCCTGAGACATTTAATATTAAGGACTTAAAACACAGAGGTGCAGAACGAGTGTGAGTGCAAGTATTGCAAAATCGCAACCTAATCGTGACAGAAAGCAGTTCATGTACATCTGGTATAATATGGGGCACCCTTGGGTGGAGAGAGGAAAGAAGGGTCACAGATTTCTCAGTCATCCTAGTGAATTCAGCAATTTTCAGCAAATAGTCTTAAAGTCCTAACAAAAAGCTGAAAACTTTGTGATTTTCTCTAATCATGATTAGAGTGATTTTCAGATTTGTGGCAAATCAAAATCTGAGTTTCTACATCCTGCATAGAACCACATCAGTCTGCTGGGTACAGCAAAGCTTTCTGGTGAGTGCTTCAGCACAGCTACAGAGGTGAGGCTTCCAAGTTCACTGCCATGTGGGCTGAGCTTCCTAACCATCTCAAGAAGTTTAAGACTTTCACTCTCCTTGTTCTTCAGCACAACCTTGAGGTTCATAGCCCAAATTCTTTAACACATTTAAAGGAGACTGCACAGACTTAGAGGTCAGTTTTCAAAAGCTTCCAAAATTCAAAAGACAAACCTATCTCCCAAACACAAAAATCTGAGAACAATACCAGCTACTGACAAACCGTATTCATGAACTTTCAAAATATTTCTGGTATACTTTAATTTCAAAACATTGTGTCTTGAATTGTTAAAACTTCGAGGTATATATGATCTGCAGGGAAAAGCTGAAAAGAACCATTTAGAGTCTGATGAGGAACAGACTTAAATAGAAGATGAACACTTTTCTATTTATTTGCCTGTTCACGTAATGATCCGGAAGCCATGAATGCTAGACAAGACAGATCCATTTTCCTTGCTCAAACTCAACCATGCACGATACCTTACTCCTTTTAACACATTAAATGAAACTATTAATAATTACTTGAAGAAAGTCTTCTAAATAAAAAATGTGTTCTGATGCAATAACTGCTGCCATGGGTTATTCTCTATGCTGTTGAAGTTTTTTAAAATTGATATATTTACACTGATGTATAAAGCAGGCCAAAGGTGTATCAACATAACACATTTTAAAAACCGCTTGAAAGTGTTAATTAGCTTCTTTAATATCCGTTACAAGTAATAAACTCTAGAGTGCATGTAATCAAGAATAAATTTCACAGTACATCCAGGAGGACAGATGCTGGTCTTTTCCTTTACTGAGAGCCAAACACAGATAATGAAGTTGTAACTGCAACAGGGTTATCACTGTGGTTGAGCTCAAGAGCCATCTGTGTTCTTATAGGTTAGGTAGTTATCTCTACAAAACCAGAGTTATGAAAATGAGAGACATTGTTTTTTGTGTATTTTCCTGGGGAGATAACTTACCTGTCACTATGGATCCAGACAACTAGAAATAAAAAAGCATTCCTAGCTTTACCTGTTCAACATTTCTTTTTTTGGAAAAGACTACTGTGACAGTACCATCTATCTGCAAGCAGTAGGCAATGGAGAATATCATCATAAGGCAAATACTCAGTTTCTCATGTATTACCTACTGTGTAATCCCTTTGCCCAACCAGTTTGTTTTGAAGATATCTACAGAGTACCTTAATGGTGGCAAAATTCACTGCGTATGTTGCATTCCCTTAATCTTCTTCCACAGCATTGCTTGATACCTGGCGCTCAAATGCAGTTTTTCTCTGGCTAAACTTATTATTACAATGAGGAAATAAAAAAGCCATTGGAGTGTGCTTGGTCATCACAGTTCTCGCAGCATTAAATTCAAGATCAGCCCCATCACAGTTAAAGAAGAAAAATACAGTTTAAAAGAAAAGTTTACTGTGCCTTTAAATTGCAAAATTATCCTCATATTTACTTGAAATAATATTAGTTAGGAATTTGGAATTCCTCTGTGGTCTTTTAAATCCCTTCTGTCTCTTATGAAAAACTTATAAATACTACTACACCAGTACAAGAAATGTTGGGCAACTGCATGTCTTGCAGTTCCAAAGTATCATAATTTATATTCCTTGCATTTCCTTCTCCTTGCCTAAGTAAACGGTCAATTTTTTTTTTAAATTGTCAGGCTTCCCACATGGTAAGCATTAAAATCCAACAAAAATGTAATCTGTCCAGAGTGCTCCTTTATGCTTCAAATTCCTTTCTGGTCAGTCATCTCCTGATTCAGCCCTATACTTTATTTCCTGGAGGGGGAGGGGGGAGAAAGAAATGAATGTGAGCACCCAAAAATGTGAAATAACAGGTCCCAGGGAACATTGCTTGGGCCATCTCAAGTCCCTGTGCTCATACTGGTAAAAGTTCAAATATCAGTTTAGCACAAAATCTTTCTTAGAATATGCAATGGTTCTAAGTTGTCAGCAAATAGCACTCAGGCATGTCTATTTGGTGGCTTCTTCTAACGTAATCTTTCCTTCTAAGAAGAGGAAATCACACTGATGTGACAGTGTACTTCAGAAACACTGGGAAGAGGCAGAAACAGTTACCTCGTCACAAAGGCAGGCAGGAGGGATGGCAGTATAGACCTGCCACAGCAAATGCCTTTGAGACTTTGAGCCCTTCAAAGAGAACACCAAGAAAGGACATACCCACAAAGGGCCACATAAATGCTCCATCAGACTCCATGAGTATACCAGGCAAGTATGGTATAGCTTAGACAAGTTATTTTGCCAGAACTTAAGCAGTGTGAAAATAAGTCAACCCCTGTTAACTGGTCCATAGTCCAAGACTCTCTTCATAAGAGATGGCAATGCTACATCACTTCTGAGCCTTCATCCCCCATTCATAAGACAGGTAACTGTCCCTCTTAGGCTTCTGAACAATCACAACACTGCATGTCTAACACAAAATTGTATGTGAAACGCTGCCTGTTTCTGTCACCAACCTCAGGTTCAAAACAGAGCCCTGGGCAAAGCTAGGCTCAAGTCTAAGAGTAGCATTCTTGACACAGACGCTGTCCCACAGCCTGTGGTAATACAAGAACAGTGCTAGTGCAGGAAGGAGCAGTTCATTTTCAGCCCTCCTTTTTCTGTTTTCTTTGATTCTGCTACAAACATACACACAACAAATCTAACAGGTGGCGCGAGTGAAATTTCCTGCCTCCAGAACAAGTGTACATTTCTACATAGTCTAAGATAGTGTTACCTCTCCTATGTAAAGACACAGAAGAAACTCAATGCTCTTGTAAAGAGAAGACAGTTGTATCTATGTTTTGAGGCTTTTGTTTTTCCCTTTTTACTTTGAGCTCAATTCATTTCTAACACATACTGCAGTAGTTCCCTTGTTGTTTGCTACTGAACTGTGTGATAAAATCCTGATTTGGCACTTCAGAGTCCAATTAAAATGAAAGAAAACTTCAATTAAATTAGAAGACAAAGTGCTAAGAAAATATGGCCAACGGCTGAGACTGTTGACAGCAATACCACAGTGCTACATCTTCAAGCTAGCTAAATAGGAAGCATCTGGTTATTCCTGAAGTATTGATGCTGATGAAACTGCACATCTGCAAGCTGGACCTTCATTTAGGATTAAATGATATAATCTCTAAATCATACACATTTACTTGCATATGTGCAATTAATCCTACTTATATCTTCGGGAGAATTTTTTTTTTAGTGCACAAAATATCTGATTGAAATATTTAAAGGCAATAAAAACATGGTACTAATAATGAATTGTGCTAAAAACATACTCTTTGGTGTTATCAATAGAGCATATCTATCACTTAATATATGAATATCAAAGACAAAGGCAAATTCCCAAGTTATCTACTGAGTCCTGTCCAAATGAGAAAAGACTAGAGCACTGTGCCATGAATTTTCCATTGTTTCCATTTTCATTCGCTACTCTTTTCATCTCTAACTACAAATTAAACTGTGTTCATTCAATCACTGAAATCCAGCTGGTTGAAGTGTATCCAGTTGGGCTTTATCATCTTTTGAACTTCTTTTTAGAGAGGTTTTTAATGCCTGTAAGAACTGTTGTTCTTACACGTCTCTTTCATTTACACGAGATGATGCAAGGTCATCTGTGTGAAATTTATCTACAAGCCTGACCCAAGTTCAATGGTACACAAACTCCCAGGAGGGAAAAATGCATTGCTTACATAGTGAGAACACTCAGTGTTCATTTTGCTACCTTCTAATAGCCTTTTACTTAAATGCTGTAAAAACTGTCTTAAACAGAACCAGATGTTTACAGAAATCTCTGATTGCTTTCCAAGTGAAACTGTCTTCTTCTCTTTCACCAGACTCCCTTTATCATTAAATAATGCACCGAAATGGAAATATAGAGTATGTGATGATTGCCAGAATTAAACAAGGGGCAGATGGTAAGAAAACCAAATTAGTTTTTTTTTTATAGCTGTTTTGTTATCCAGTCTCTTTACACGTTCTACAATCCACATTTTGATCCTGAAAGTACATGTTTACTCATTATAGATCCTTTACAGGTCATTTAAGCACAGGTTTCTGTACTTTTTTTTTTTTTTTTTTTTTTTTTTTTTAATACTTAGCTGTGACCAGATGTCCTTTTTTGTTTTTGAGGTTGTTATGGGCAGGCCAGGAAGAGGAGGAAAAATCCCCTTTGCACATTCCCATGATGGTCACTTCTGCAGAAGCCAAGCATTCCACCATGGCAAGTCTCCCAGTTCCAGAAAATTTGGACTGTTGAGGAGATGTGGCAGATTACCCCTTGGAAAAATGATTCCAAGTGTCGACATAATCTAAAATGCATACAGCACTGGAATATACAGTAGTTTTACTTGCCAAAGAAAAGAACACATTGTTTTCATCTTCAGTGAAATTCCAAAAGCCATGGTAAACTGCAATGATCCAGCTCAGAATTCACAAACATGTATTACTACAGCAAGCAATTAGCAGCAGGTCATAACTAGATGATCTCTGAGGTCCCTCCCAACCAAAACCATTCCCTGCTCCTGAATCAAAGTGAAAGCAGCATTGACTCTTTAGCCATGTAATGAAACAAGGCTTCTCATGCCATAAGAAGTCATTGGAAATGACTTGTGGCATCAGCAAAACTCTCAAAAAATGCACCAACTCAAATTAAAAAAAGAATGAAGTTAATTTTCTTGAAATGTACTTCAAACTTCTCTTTTTTCTTCTGAGACTAGTCTCAACTGCTTTCAATCTAAACTCCATAAAGGGATTGACCCCGACCTCCTGTCAAAGGAATATTATTTGTTTATGTAAATGCCGATGAGTCCTCATTTTCTAATATTCAATTTGAAGTATTCTGTAGAAAAACCTTAATTGTGGACACAATTTAGCTGAATAAATAGTTCCAATGTTTGTTTCAAGCATTCAGTTACTGTGGGTGCCTAGAAGTACTGAGAAAGAGCAGGAAGACAGAAATGAGTATGCCATTTCATCTACAGCTTAATATGAATTCAAAGCGTAGCTGGAATGCAGTATGCTTAGAATAAGACATTTATTTCATATACTTCATCACCTACATACCTGTACATATACATATGTACACATGCTTATATATCTTCAGCTGATCTGATAATGATATTTTAATGTGAATGCAGACTACAACTCACAGATCTTTAAAAATCTCTTACACCCACTCTTTATTCACTATGTAAACCAGAGCACTGGTAAGAAATTGCACACATTACCTAATTTAGTTTGTGTATGGTGCTACAGCTGAATACATTGTCCAGGCATTAACATGCAGAGCTGTAGCTTTCATTACAACAGCAGCAATATGACCACTACCTCTTCCATGCTTTGCTTCCAACAAATGAAAAGGAAATTCAACCTTTAATCTCCCTGTAAGCAAGATCAGTCACTCTATTTAACTGTGTGCATTACTCAACAAACTGCCTACCACCTCATTAACTTCAGTAGGGATCATGCAGAGCATACTTGTAATGCAGGGCCTGTTACTAATAATCAGTGCTAGGTAACATGGAACAATTACGCTCATCAAGATCACATCTCACACAAGAAAAGTAACATCTTAGACTTCAGGAAGCTGAGGATCACCAAGTTGAACGCAGGAAGAGAGCAATCTCTTTGAACAGAGAGAGCCCTACTGCAACAATTACCCATCTCACAAGAATGTTACTTCATTAAGCAGGAAATACACCAAAGCTCAACTTTACAGTTCAAATAGCTGTAGAGGTGTTTCTATTGCTATCTGAAATACCTGTTTTTACACCTGCTGACAGGAATTCAGCAAGAATTAACATCTTTAAGTGTAGAATGTATTAAAGAAGCATAGTTCCACATAGTGCACTGATTTTTTCATTACTCTTTCAGTACCTTAAGGATAAATGACATTGAACGTTCAGATTCTGAAACGTGTTAAGCATTCCTGGAACTCTCCTAGGCATCACTGATTTCACTCTAATAAATAAACACAATGAGGGCCAGATGTTTGGGTTCCGAGGGTTAGAAACATCCAATTGCTTTGAGGTACCTCACTCACTTTGATCATATTGCTTCTCAAAATCTGCTTTTAGCCCATGGAATCCACCCCTCCAGGGATGTCAGACTCCAGTATTGTTCTCAGGTTGGATTTTGTTTTCACTTTATTAAAATCACATCGAAATTAAAACCAGCATTTATGTGTATTTGCATATACCAGGAAAAGACTTGCAGTCTTATTATATACAGCAAAAAGTCACTGCAAATTAAGGAAAGAAACTTCAGTTCATTAAGACAGATTACATGATTATATTTTTTTAATGTTTGTTACTCATAAGAGAAACCTCTGTTTTCTTTTTCCCTTCCTCCTGCTCTCTCCCCCTTTCTTCCCACAAATTGGAATTTTGTTGATCTCAAATACTTTTCTCTGCCTTCCAACATCAATAACAAGTATTCACAATCGTGCATTATCGATTATTCATTCTAGTCCACTGAAAGTTTAACTAGTATCTAAGGCTGGTAAAGAAAAAAAGAAAAAACCATGAAAAACTATGAAAGACTGACCTGCATACCCAAAAACAAGCAACTAAAATGCATTATCTGAAATGTCACACAATTGATTCTGAAAAAAGACACAGAAGCACAAATGTTTTCTAGGCATACAGGTAAAAGTAACCGAGGAGATTTTCAGCATGAACAAAGTGAGTATTCTTTTCTTCTTACATGTAGAAATGCAGTAGTCTGCCAATCCACCACGGTTTATGAAGAGTTATTTTATTGTATTCTTCTAAAAAGACTCACTCTCCTAATAAGCAGAATACCTGAAAGAATTTACCTAAAATAGTGATGTAATCCCTGATAGCAACAACTCTCATCCTCAACAGTCTGATGAAGAGCATTGTAATATTCTCACTAAACTCTGATTCAGCTCTCATTTAAAATCGTAAAAATCAGAGTATACTACAAGGAACTAGTACTGTAACACAGGTCACAATTTTTGCACAGGAAGGTTTATAAGTAGCGGGGAAGTTATTCAAATACAACTGTTTTCAAGACGTGTCAATCTGGCAGAACAGCTGCCACTCAGCCCAATGGGAAAAAGGGAAGACTTTGGTAATTCCTATGATTTTCCCACAAGTATTTCTCTTACTCCAAACCGTTACAAAAGTTCAGTTTGTTCTCCTTTCATTCTTCTCTCACCTTTACCTTACAACAGCTGTGTGTAACAAATAAGAAACTGAACGAAAGTAAACACTGAAAATACAGCTGCAAACAATTTCCTCTGGGAGCGTAAACTATTTGTGTAAAATGAAATGAAAAATTAACATAAACATTCACATGAGTGATCAAGAAGAGATATTTAGTCACTCCGATAATTTCCACCTTTTTGCTCCCTTGTTAAGGAACAAAATAACAGATTATCTTTAAAAATGATAGTAAATGTGAAGTATACTTTGCCCACGGGAAATAGGTGAAATAATAGCTCTTACACTCTTAAACTACAGGGACTTGTTTTGGGATGCACTAAGCTGACTACAACAGTAGTAAGTATTGTTTCCACAGTGCAAGACATGTCATTTAGAAAAGGAGACATTCCCTGAATGCACAGGCACCATTCCAGCTATTTCCAAGATGTGGTTTCTCAGCAACATGCTTAAGATACTGAAGCATCTGTTCAAAGTGCAAGCACAAGTTCATGGATGGACTGGAGTCATTCCCATATTCTAACATGTTTAAGCATTAAGTAATATTTGGCTTCTGGAAAGTCTAAGGGTTCTTACCCAACAATCAGAAATAGTGAAAAGCAATTCTCACAGAAGCCATCTGGCCCAAAAGTTTGGCTGCAAATCACAGAGTCAATGAGGAAATAAAACCTTTCTATCTTGCACTCTGCCAAAAGGTGCAGTGTCCAAATCCGGTACCTAAGAAATAGCAGCCACATATGAACGCAGTTTATGCTGCATTTAAATACTCCAAGATACAATGCCAAGCAGTTTTTAATCAAAACGTGTTTCTTAGGCTGGTTATAGGAAGTCAAACCTGGCCAGACATTTTGTGGCTCCATAAAGGCAACTGCAACAGGACTGAGAGTAAACTGCTTCTGTGTAGCATCAAAGGAAAGTTCACATTTCAGCAAATTTAAATTCTGACTATTGCAATATTCACCACTCACATTTTAAAACAATTAGAAAATCAAGGATTATCACTGCACCAAGGTATGTCAAGCAGAGTCTAGACAGTGTGCCACCAGATCTCTTTAAAGGTACTTCAAAACTCATTGAATCATATTTTGCCTGAAAACTAGAGAGGTTTCCCAGCATAGAACTGCCCAGAGTTACACTAATGTTCAGAAAGATGAGATTGCTTTTTTACTATATTAATAAAAGCTGGTCAAATTGCAATCTATATACTTATAAAGCATACATGAGGTGTAATTACTTGAAGCACTTTAGATAAAGGATTCTTATACTTTCTTTCACTCTTTAGCAAAACTCAGCAATTTCTGTACAATGTCTTTTTATTATTTACACAAATCTCTTTTCATGAAAAGAGGCATTTGGGGCATTAGACTGGGTCCTCTAAGGGACTGGCCATGTATTGAATGCAAACTTTTTCATCCAAACAGGACATCGTAAGCACGTGCTGGATAACATCCTCATTAAATGTTTTCTGACATTTTAAATTTAACTTCTTTATTTGTTGCCCTACCTACCCCAGGAAGGTCAAAGAACCTTTAGTCAGGGCTGCTGACAAAGCTTTAAAATGCCCTTAAACCAAATCATTGTGTATACTATATTCAAAAGACATTTGTAAGCTCACTAAGTGTTTACACAGACACAGGCAATGATCTGTCTATCACTGGCTCTCAGAAAATAAAGAACAAACACTAGTTCTCATGCTTGGGTTTTGTTTTTTTTTTTTTTTTTTTTAATGTCACCTTCATGACTTGACTTACAACCTTCTGCAAAGGCATTGCAAAATGCTGCCTCAATAGCCTTCTCTATGAAATTATCTCACTCATAATATGCTCTGAACAGTGCTCCTAAAGAGTTATCAAAGGGCTAGATATTTATCTTCAAATTGTATTCCATTGTTATTATACCACACTTTTCCTCATGGCTTCTGTCTCCTTGAATACACAAAATGAGGTGCTCTATCAATGAATTTGGTTTGTATGTTACCAGGAGAGAGGCAGGCTCTCAGTCCCAGAAAGACAGCTTCTCAAATCCGGAAACTCTTGTCCTTCTATAAGGTCAGAGCCTGGACAAACTGTACATTTCATCCATCACAAGTCTTCTGATGGGAAGGGCTACCTCAGACAATAAAGCCATCTTGAAAGCTCACTTCAGCTGAAATTCATAGGGAAGACGAGAGATAACAGTTTTCCTGTATCTCTGTTTTTTGTTTCTGGGTTGTGTTTTTTTTTTTTTGCCTGCTTCCTAGCCAGCCTTTTTTTAATCCGGAAAGTGCCTGCAGTCCACTATTCAGCCTTCTCAGGGCAACTGAGGTCTGTCCAGGTACTTTTCCATTAGTAAACAGAACCATTTGCTGTCTCCTAGGTGCTTAGCTTTGACAGCAGAGGGGAGGGTAGAGCAGATGTGTACTTCTTCTGTTCTATTAATAGTGATACAACCTGATTGTCATTCAGTAGGGAAATCACCTTTCAGTAAGAGACTGCTGGGCTGATGCAAAGAGTTAGAAAAACTGATAAGAAAAAAAAATGTCTTTTATACATCTCCAGCCTTGTTCAGTATTCAATCAACTGAGGGTGGTCCTCATTCAAGGTTAGGAAGCAACCTCACGTGCCATTTGGGTTGTATGAATTCTATTATTACAACTGCCCTCTGAACACAGCCTTCTCTATTCAGCCATGATCCTCTAAATATGCTTTCACCAGTGACGCACAGAAATATTTATTTTCTAATGGACATGTGCCCGGTATACTACTGAGTACTCAATAAGGCTGGGAAAGTTGCATCCCAATGACCTACACATGGTCAGGCTTCAGCCCTGCCCTCACAGCACGTGGGGAACTTCAGGAGCAGAACTGGATGTTGAAGCCTCAGTACTGAACTGGGAATATTCACACAAACTGATGTGAGCTGCAGCATTGTAGCATTGCTCTCTTTGACTCCTTTGGGCATCTTCTCCTTGTTTAGTATTCTCAGGGATCCTGTCTGGGCCTGTTTCCTCAGTACAGACACCAACTGTACCTCTGCTTACATGAGAGCTACCCAGGATTAATGAATGCCATTCCTGGTCTGGGAGATGTGACTGGGAATATCTCATTCTTAGCATCCCTTGGGCTCAATTACATTCCCCAAGACTGGCAGTTCTGCTCCGGGGCTAGACTCTGCTCTGTGACACATTTTACCTCAAACACCAACATGAGGGACTGTGTGGGAAAAGGATAAACTGGGTAATTATGCAGGTTTACTTAATCTGTTCAAGAGTATTTTGTCTTTTGTTGGGCTCAGGATGATTTTATGTGAGGGGTTTGCTGTGTTTTGCAATCTTAAACGTGCTCCAGAACTTTTTCTTACCTCACATACTTTTCTACACAATATTGCCAGCTGACTTGGTGCCATTGAAATGAGAAGCACGTACAAGGTTCCTAAGAAATACTTATGACTTGCTTACTGCTTTTTAAAAATCCTAATTCAAAAAGTTTACACTGATGCTATGTAAAATGCCACATTTACATTTAATAACAACATCCTGAATAAATATTTGGAAAAAATGCAGTTTTAAATTAAACCTATTATAAATGAAACAGCAGATAAATAATGCATACATTAATAAACTTCCCTTAGTCAATCTGCCTTTCTGGCAGTATATTTAGTTTGTGGTTTTATAAATATTTTTAAATGGGTAAGAGCTGAATGTGATCTTTCCTGCTTTTACAATTATTTGTTGATTCTGTGTATGTACACACTGAGCTCATCAGATCAGCTGATTCTCCCATCTGTTCATTTCTGCTCTGAAAGGAAGACTTAATATTTTATTAATCATGAGCAAACCATAATATAAGCAGCACAAACATGGATTCAGAGATCTAGACTAGGAACTGCGTAAGCATTCTAATTTCAGAAGAAAAAGACTTCGATATCCTGAGACTTGATAATCAAAATGCAGTGCTCCAGGTGGGTGACATCACTGATTTGACTACATGAAGAAACACATCTAAACACTTCTCTGTGACAACAACAATATAAACAATTATTCTAAATCACTGGCTAAGTTAGCTAACACATTTACAACATTTTTCAGAAATAAGAGGTAGTCTGGCCTACTATTAGACATCCACTTTTTATTTTTCTTCACCTACCAGTTAGAAGCTATAATCCCGTATCACCTGATCCACACTTGGCTACACAAAATGGGTTCTCCCTAAAAAGAGGACCACCTGTCCTGGGGATAAAGTGTGAGCTAGCACAAATTGTTCCCCTCTTGACCCACAGAGCAGCCATTGCTACTTTGTTATTAACATGATTTTCTGAATAGTGCCTCATGGATTAGAAAGCCATATCAACCATATTTTATCTCTGTATTTTTGAGCCCTCTTTGGAACAGCCTGCTACCCTTCAGCATCTTGTCAGTGCTTTGCCTGAAGGATTAAATTGACAAGAGAAGAAAGGAAGGCAGAAGACAGAGATCCTTGACATTTCCCTTAAGTACACCAAATAGCAACATATGTACCAATACCCCATGGGCTGTGGATGTTACTGGCCAGTAGGGGAGACCAAGCTGCAAAATGGCATCTGTAAGTAGCTCAAAGACAAAAAATACTCTGGTTACTGAATCATAGAATGGCATAAGTTGGAAGAAATAACCTCATACCAATGCCTTGCCCTGGGCAGGGTTGCCACTCACAACATCAGACTATCCAGGGCTCCATCCAACTACATCTTGAACATCTCCATGTGTCTGTAGGGGCACCCACAACTTCTTTGGGCAGCCTGTGCCAGGGTCTCACCACCATGTGAATAAAAACTTTCCTCCTTCCCTTCTCTATCATCTTATCAGTATCTCCTCACGAAAAAAAGTCACTCACCATTTTTTTTTTTTTTAAATAAGCTTCCTGTAAGTACAAGAAGGCTACAATAAAATCCATCCTAAGCCTTCTCTTCTCTAAGAGAAACAAGCCCAATTTCCTCAACCTTTCCTCATAAGAGAGGTGCTCTAGCTCCTCAAACATCTTATTTGCCCTCCTCTGGACCCACTCCAACATTTGTCATGCACTGAGGGCCCAAGGCCTGGATACAGTACTCCAGATGGTTCTTTGTAAGGTTAGAGTTCTGTTGGCTACCCCTCTTTTGAGGCAGCACGGAACACTGTTGGCTGTCCAGGCTGCAAGAATTCACTGCTGGCTCATGCCCAGCTTTTCATCCATCAGGACGCCCAAATCTCTCCCTGCAGGGCTGCTCTCAAGAAGTTCTTCTCCTAGTCCATACACGTACCTAGGATTACTCCAATCCAACTGCAGTATCTTTCAGCCTGTCCTGGTACCTCTGAATGGTGTCCCTTCATTCTGTTGTATCTGCTGCATCATTCAGCTTGGTGTTATTGCAGTGCCTGTTTAGCTCTGAGAGCAATAACTGAACACAAATCACAGAATGCTTGCTGCTGAATCAGAGATACAAATGAGCAGTAGTCCCACCATGTTCAGAATACAGCACAAAGCCAACTTCTCTGACCCAACTTTTCCTGCTTAATTTTCCAGAGAATGCATAAACAAGAAATGACAGAAGTTTCAGTTTGGGTAAAAATGGTGCAAACCCACAGCAATTATACTGAAATACCTTACACGATGATTAAGTATATTCCCAGCAAACTAGAGGTCAGTTTATAGATACATACACACATGAAACTTCCTCCATACAGAAACAAACAAAATCCAACAGAATACGTTAAAATTCACTTAACAAAACAAATGTTAGGAAACAATGATCCAGTTCTAAGATAAAGATATTCTATTTCCTCAATGATTTTTTTTTTCCAGTGTAGTTTTGAATTTTCTTACGAAGAGCTGATGAAGGAAGTACAGAATACGCACACTAACATTTTTTCTATCACCTAAAGCTGGCTTTGCACTCCTACTGGTAATTCACAATCATACTACAGAAAGTTTTCCTTCTAGGTGGTCAGCTAAAAGCCCTCACTGCCTCACAAAAGCCCTCATGCAGCTGCACAAAGGAGACTTGTTGTTATAGATCAATCTCTATGCATTGGGGTCGTTTAAAACTTCATGTTTCTGTGGAAACATTGTTTCTTCCTTGCAATTTTCACATCTTCCTCTGATTTCAATGCAACAATTAAGTCTGCTTCATATGAGGTGGGTTATTAGAAGTTAAAAATTAAGTCCTTACACTGCAGATGCAATTCTCTAAAATTATAGTCTTCAGTATTGTGTTATCAGTGATGGATACAAAAAACACCCTCCAAAGCTTCATTCAGATATAATTAAATCATGGCAGAGCTGAAATCAGCTGCAAAACTTGCTTTTACTTCAGTAAGACCAAAAGTTCCCTCTGATTTTCTAATCAATTTTCTTTGTCATGTAATTTTCCCTTTTCTTATTACAAATACTACAGCAATTTATCTGTGCATCATCCTCCACACTTTATCAGCTTGAAGAGAATTTTTCTGATTCAATTTTAGCTCAAACTGGTGTAATTTTGTTGTTCTTCATACAAGTCTCAAAGATGGAAACATTTTCACAAACATACCTTCTTTGCATTTAATTCATTCTACCACTAGTAAAAGCACACATTTTCCTCACAATACAGTGTGTATTTGCATCCAGAGTTGATATGGCTATGATTATTTTCCTGCATAACATTATAAATATTGAAGTAGCATCTTTAACACAAACCAGAAGATTAATTCAGATTCTGAATCCACTCTTTCCTCTCCTAAACATATTAACACTCTTTTAGAGGTGAGGGGATTTTTCATTCCCATTTAATGTACAAATTCACTCATCATTTCTGGTAAGAAAGCATAACTAATGAAAAAAATTGTGTGGAAAAAACTCAGCCACTGCTGAGTATCATAAACTACAATGGCTTTAGCACAAAGTAGTCATCATGATGCAGAACGCTACATATAATTTCATCTAAAGAACTGAACTTGCTATTAGCGTTAATTTGTTTTGCAATATCTAGAATGATAGCACACCATGGACTTGTTTGCTCATCAAGTCACTGGAGGGAGCTAAGTAAACACATTTATAGTGAAATAGATTTAGTAGCAAGAACACACTATAGCAGATTTCAAACTACTAGTTCCAAATAACAGTATAAAAAGAGTATAATGCCTTGAAAGGTTTGACAAGTATGAAATAATATGCAGTTAGTTTAAATATTCAGAAAGAAGAATATAGATGGTGCTGCTCCCTAGTAGGACATTCCTTAGGTGAATCTACAGTCTGGAACAAATTCAGCCTGGTACACATTCAAATGATGAAGACTTACTCATGCAGTGACATTCTAAAAATTCAACTGGTGTTTATTATGGTATGTATCTGTAGAGGGTGTCTGCAAAAACACCTCCTGAAACTGTTGTCTGTTCCTTTAGAACTTCTTCATATACTTTCTATATTTGCAATACTTGGATATTTTTTTTTTAAGCAGTAAAGTACCATGAAAGTGTGTAAGCAACCTGAGTAGAGTTTCAATAACATGTGAGAAGTTACAAACAGAGACCCAATCACCATGGAAGGGAAGAAGTTAACAATGCCCACTGCAAGAAGGGAGTTCATGTTATCAAGAGTCAAATTATCAGACTGCCCAATAGAGGTTAATGTAACACAGGGAAGTGACAGAAAGCCAAAGTTCAAGGCAGTGAAAAAAGACAAATCTTAATGGAAAATACATCATTAGAGGAAAAGTATTTAACAGTTTGAAATAATGAAGCTGGATGTGAAAATGCTTTATATCTTTAACACGTATAACACCATGGTAACTTAGATCCTCCAACAATCTGAGATCATCCTGCGTGGGTTCTTTGCTGTTAGAAGACAGCATTAATTGCAAACATGTAGATCTTTTCCTTCTGTGAAAAACATTTCCAGAAAAAAACCAGCATTTCCAGAAAAAGTTTAAGTGCCACAGTCTTGGTTTCATGCCTCCATGCCACGTTATTAGAGATACACTGAGCCAGATGAACTGCTGGCATAAAGGACAGTAGTATCACTCCAATTTATACCAGTGACAAATTGGACCCATTGCTACTCTAGATAAAATTGTTATTTTTAAAAATACAGAAGGTAAAACATACTAGCAGAAGACTCAATGCACTATACAAATTCAAAGCATCCACAGTAAGAACCTAAAGCAGCCATCAGATGGCAAAAACATCCTGTCACTGCTGATTTGACTTAAGTGAAAGCCTCTCCCAGTCACTACTAACTTCTTGAGTCAGCAAGTTTACATTAACACCTGTCACTAATCACACAGATTTGCAACTCGGTACAATATCCATGAACCAAGGAAAAGCCCCCTAAGATTTAAAGATTATTTAAGATTATATCAAGACAGAATAAGTAAACATAAAAAGGTAAATGCAAACCTTCTGAAGACAATTGTAAACAATAGCAGGATTTTGAATTATGACATTAGTACAAGATAAGAAGCATCTAATCTGCGGGGAGGCAAGCAATACTGAGAGATAGCTACGTGTACACCAACATGTCCATTACACTCTGCTAAATATCAAAGCTCCAATAGTCCTTCCTTACTATCCTTGTAAGTTCAAAATCAGCTTTGCCGTTTATAACACATGGCATTTCACTGAGGCACCCAATTGGGAGATATTCTTAGACTACAGAGGAGAGATTTGTTGGCTAATAACCCTGCAGCTCTCCTGCATTATGTTGGTGGAAGAGTCACTGACAAATTAATGGTTCTAACATGGGTTTTCCATCAAACCCTTGTTCTTTGTTGATTTCACTTTCAACCAATTCTAAACAGCTGAAAGCTCAGAAGACTGTAAAAGTAAAAGGCATGTTTGCAATGTTGAATGAAATTTAGTCAGACTGTAAGATTAGAAACTGATGAAGCTAAGATTTCTACTGCGGAAAAAGACAAAAACAAATTAAGACAACAGATATGATTTGTTACATGTGTATATATTTAAAATCATCTTCTTGTCTGCTGGTGCGTATTTTTGTCTTTATTATTGACATGCTTGTAGGAATGTTACTACTTTCTACAGACAATGGAGATTTTGCTTTAACAACATATACAAGGCATTGGCTCCCATTACTCTGCCACATATGAACTACTCACATAACTGAACTCTTGTGGATAGGTTGGCAGGAGAGGGCTCCCAGCTTCAGAAACATAAATTTACTTTGTTTTGTTCACTAATGGTGCTGACCTAGAGAAAGGAGATAGTTAATAGGTATTTTCAACACCATTTCCCAATGAAATTAGCTTGTCAAATCAGTAGCAGAAAGCAAGCACTGCAAAACAGGTACAGTCTCTGTATCTTCCTACTGAAGGGGTGCAAATACTACAGATTCAGCATATTTCTAACACTGGTTATATTGTTCACGCAATTTAGCTTCTGCATTGAGCAGATTATCTCACACCTCTTTCACTAGCTAGAGGCAATTAAAGTAGTCAGATACAAGATTTATATTTTCATATTCACTCTTTGTGCGATTCATTTTGAGATAATTAAAATAATTTTTCAGTGAAGCTGTCATAGCATAATGAAAAGCGTTATGGGAATATAAAAAAGACTTGCAAACATTTACTGAGACTTCTTTTTACATGGAGGGGGGATCCACAATAGCTTTAAAAGATCAAAAAGTATTTCTGAGGTAAAAAAAGAACAGAATCTTTAAAACCTCAGCTTATTTGAAAATAACAACTTTCACAGAAAACAGGTAGATGAAGAAAACACCAGCAGATTAAAATTTGTTAATCTGTTTTCCCCTCTTATTTTCCTATAGTTATTACTTTACTCATCTACATAGATGCAGAATAGAGAATGAAACAGTACACATCATTTCCTGGACTAGCTTCTTTAATCTGCTGTGTATATCTGTGCGTATCTGGACACAGTCCAGACAGGTTTCTGGCATCAGGAGACCTGATGTACCTTGTTAATTCTCTTAAGGCTAAATCCCACAGCCCTTGCACAGGCACAACTCTCACTGAGAGTTTTATTTCAGTAAGATTTTGACCCATTAACCTTAACTTTTTGATTTCATGGTTCTTTCACTCATTTCTTTTCAGACCTCTCCCTGTGTAAACAAAGTAGGAGGTTTACTTCATAAACAGATACAAAGAGTTATTACTGCATATGTCTAATATCACATGTCATCACCATTGGGGAACAACACTGGAGGAAAATCTCCTGCAAACAATTGCACAGTTAAACTGATGTGAACACACTGAAATAGAAGATGGGCATTAGATCATTCACATCATTCATATTTGCAAGCTGATATATACAGTAAAACTACTGAATCCACATACAGCACCAATTACATGATTAACTGAATGGAAGAGTGAACTCCAGCACAAAATTCTTGAGTGTTATTTCATTTCATCCACCACCTCTTCCTCCAGGGACTGATCTATACTTTACTAGTTTTTTCTAAGTCATCCTTGAATTCTTCAGCAATCTGAAATTTGTTTAACATTTTGTGAGTAAACAGAATCCAGTGCAAGTCCTTTGGGGCAACACCCGTTTAAAGAACATACCTCAGTAAAGATGTCTCCTTTTCCTTCAAATATTGTCTTTGGAACTATTCCCCAGACAATCAGCAAAGTCTCACCATGTCAGTCTTTTTCCTCACATTCCTCATACTTTTATTTATCTTTTTAATTAAAATGAGTAAAAAACCCAACAAACATCGTGCAAATCAATTCTACAGGATAAGTAAAACAATTCTGCTCTCTCAGCTCACTAAAGTCAAAGTCATCATTCAAGACTTAATTTCTCTTCTGTATATTCTGTCCCTTGATGCTTGTAAAGTTCCTTTCTATATCTCTGCCATCAAGTTCTTACACAACCTGAATTGCCACAATCTCCATATTCCTTATCCTTTATAGCTAGCATTATCCTTTACTGTTTGTTTGCTACCACAGTTTTTACCACAGGTCCTGCTTCCGTCTTCACTACGTATTCCACTAAACTGGAGTCCTTAAAAACATCCTCTATAATATAATAGATAGAGATCTAAATGCTAGTAGCTGGCTGCAACAGGCACTGGATTTATTTCAAGGTTCATCACATGTCCCCTCTGTCTTCCTCGCTTTTACATTTCCTCTTATTTATGCATCTTCTGTTACTGAAGAGAAACAAACTTTCGTGCAGACAGAATAAGTTTTCAGCTGGATAGTTCAAAGAATATTATTAGCAACCCAACAGCAGGAATTTCTACACACCAAGAGCAAACTCATCACACCTTACAGACATATTCTAAATAGTCACTTTTAATGGCAGACATTCTTAAATCCAAGGCCCACTCCTTACAGAGCACATTAGAAAAGCCTGAGAAATTACCAATGATTCATTTAAGACCAAAAATTTCTCTACAGTCACTTATTCTTGTATGAAATTACTTAGTTCCCTAATCATCTGTAACCAATAGAAAATCCCCTCTTTAGTATTGCTTACCTGGAACTAGCTACTAAAAGCAGTTTGACTCATAAAAAGTGTTTCATGCTCTGCAATTTTCTCTGAAGAAAAAGTCCATTATTTTTTCTTTTTTAATTCTATACCAAAGCTACTTGTATCAGTAAGGGTGTAAAACTGAAAGACTGAAAAAACAGCAACACCAACAACAAAAAACCCATCACCACTAACAAAAAACAAACTTCTTTTACATCTATTTTGCAGTAGGTGGGCACTTGAAAGGAACCAGACCACTCAGTTCACAGCACTGCTCTATTTGAAGTCCTTCTGATGTTGAAACTAATTATACATATAGCTAGGTGGGCTAGTATCAGAGGTAGAAAAACAGCTTGACAAAAAATAAATAATTTAGGGTTCAGATTCTTACCTTAATGAGAAGCCACACTTCCTGTCACTTCATATTATAAGCAATCAGTGTTATTCTAATGGACAACGTAGAGGTTATTTGTAGTAGTTCATAAAGAAAATGTCCTGGCTAGCAAATGATAAAAAAATGCCTTAATTTCTTAAATAAAAAAAAAAAAAAAAAACACAAAACAAAACTGAAGTTTAAAGTAGCGGACAGAGCCCAGACAACTGTTGGGATTGCTGCATCCAGTAACCAAGCGCCTTATTATCCTTTTTTTTCAAAACCAACAAAGATTTTTTTAAAGAAATTAAGCTGATGGTGGAAATTCTTGGGATTTAAGTCAGCAGAGATGCACTACTGCCTAGAAAGTGTTTTGTCTGTACCTTCCACCTATTTCCTAAACAAAGTGAGAAACCGTATCACTAAAAGGTCTCTACTGACACAGCCATGCAGCCGTACCCAGCCAGCACGAAGCGCACTTCATAAAACATTGGCCATCGACAAGCTAAGAGTTTGCCCCTCTCAGAAACGAGAGAGAAGAACTGAAAGCAAAGAAGCAAGACAACCTCCTGTTTTCACTATTCCCTGGCGTGAGCATTTACATTCTCACATTACCTGTAGGTTCTCTTTCATACAGAGCCTAGCTTTGAACCTCACCTTTTCAAGCAAACATCTATGTTGCTCACATAATAATTACAGATTTTGCTTTCCAGTGAAGAACAAGAATGTGCAGAGTATCTACAGCTTCTAAGCACCCACAGGGAAAACACTCTTCTTCTTAACACATTCCCTTAGCAACCCAGCCCAGCTACGCCTTGAAAGGATTCCAGTATGAGTTAGAGTGTCATCCACATTACCCCATACTCATTCTTTTACCATCCACCACTGTACAGACAGGTGTGTGCTAACAACAACACTTTTGTCAGTTTGCCTCCTCAGAACCTCATTTCTCCCTGGCCATCTGCAAGGCCAGCTAACCAAATCTGCCTTCAGCAGATGCACTTTAGCAACAGAACTGGGGAACTAATAATTAAAATGCTAGCAAGGAAGATGATGTCCTACACACATGACATTAGCACACCTCAGCACAATTAGAACTGCAGAAGCAACATTAAAAAGAGCAATTAGGAAATCAAAGTTACTTTGCAGACTATTTCAAATTTGTAGCATATTATTCTGTAAAAGGAGGTTAAAGTTGTTGAAGTTGCCTCCTGAAGCTTCCCTACAAGAAAGAAAGAGTTAAGTACAGAAAAACTGACTTTTTCAGGCCATAGTTTAGAATCATGGTTATTTTTTATATTTCTCTTCCTCCCAAGTCGAATCTGACATTTTCTTGCAGCACACACAATTTAAGTCCTAAAAGAAGCCAGAAGCAAAATTTCTGGCTGGTAGAACCACACTCAAGTCAAGGGGAATTTATCTTATGTGTCTAAAGATCTGGGGGCATAGAAGCTGTAGCTTAAAAAAAAAAAAAAAAGCAGAAAAGCCGAAGCAGTAGACACAAAAATGAGGCATAGAATTTTGCTTATATGGATAAATTAATTAGCTCTTAAAAAAATAATCCTCATTTACTGCTCTGGATCCAAAATTTGCCCTACAGAATACCCTTACAGCCTTTCTCCTCTTATAGTCATAAATGAGCTAAACCTACCATAAACCTTTAAGAGAAATGAATATACAAAAAGCAAGTACATTTGACAAATAAAAAACAAAGCATATTGAAAGATAAAAGCATGAGTCCTACATGAAAGATTTGTATGAATCTGACCACTGAGACTTTTATTTGGTTTAAAATTAGTTGTTACATGAATAGTGTAACTAATGAACTTGTTTTCTTATAAGTTTGTCCCCTACTGACATGACTTTCCTGCAGCAAGTATTTCCAGCTGCATCCTGCAAAAGACAGCTAGAAAGCAGTTGTAGCCAATCTAACAATGCATGAGTGCTAATTGAATGGTCAAGCATAATTCAACTGATTAGCTACAACCAAATGTTTTGTATAATGCTGGAATTCTCCAAGGGGGGAATCTCTGCTTGCTTGGTTCTCCCCTAGTCACATGCCAGTTCTCCCACATTTTGTCTCCATTTAAACATTTCTGTGAGTTCTATGACCCTTTCACATATCACTGAAATTAACTCCTGGGTTCAAAAATAGATGGAGGTAGGGGCAGAACTGACAGAGAGAACCACTACAATTGTGCAAATGTTTTCTCCAGGCATCAGAATACAAATAAGAAATAACATCTGGAAATACCTGAGAGCCTCTGTCACTATAACAAAGCACTTCACTTAAAAAGCAAAGAATTTCCTTAATCATAATTATACATGAGACAGCAAACCTGGAACTTAAAAGGAGATGTTTCTGCTGTTATTGTCACTATTTGCCCTCTGTCTGAGGATAAGCTGGAGTAACAGCATAGCCTTGTGACATCAGGAGTCAACCAGCCCTAATATTTGAAGGTCTTCAAAGGTTTTGAAATGAGGATTGCAATGGGATCAATTACATTTTGGAGTACAGTTGGTGGGAAATATGGCTATTTTTTATTTATTTATTTTTTAAGGGAAACGCATTAAAGAGATGAAAGGCTGGGGAATAAATGACAGCTGATGGACCTTTGATGCAGTCAGGTCTTACTAGCTTTTCCAAGCATTTTATAATACTGAAGCCCAAAACCAGGTTCTCAGCAGCAGCAAGGCAACTACATGGAGCTCTAACTGACATTTCTCTGAATAAACAGGGTTTGAAGGTCCAAACTTCCTGCTTGTTGCTAAAAAGTATTCAATAGAAGACTGCATGCAGACCCTCCTTGAGTGACTGGGAAAGGTGAGGATCTCAGAAGAATTTTTTCTATAATACTTATCATCAAGTAGCTTATATACAGGGAATAGACAGTGTTTTCTTTCAGGAAACAGAAGTGCTTTGCTTGCTAAAAAACTTTCATTGCTCTGAAGTCCTCAGCAACAAATTTTCCTAACATGCTATATATTTTTTTTTTCAATCCTGATAACCACAGTTTGAAGGATGCATGTGTTTCCAGGGCAGATGCTGGGGGGGCATGTTAGTTTTTGTCATGGATTAGAGAGAATAAAATGACATTTGTCTCCCATTTAATTTAAGTTTCTATTTCATGCAGCTAGGAAACATGATCAGAACTCAAGGCTGCAGCTGTCAGCGTAGACATAAAATAAATGTAAATAACTTGATATATCCAAATATTGAGTGAGATTTTTGAAGAGGCAATGAAGAAGTTGTGCCACCCAGTGGAACAACTAAGAAGAAAATACTACAGAGTTCTATAAGGCTCAAGCTGCAGAGTACTTTTTACAAAATCATTCAGATCGTGGTTGTTAATTCAATCCTCTGGTTTACTGTTTTGTAGTTCAAAGGGACATGCCATTACTTTATTGCCAAAGCAAAGAAAATAAGCTTTTAAGCAGTGCACAGAAAGCTCAATGGGAGGTTGCTTCTTTGCTCTATTCTATGCCTTCCACAAGTGCATACAGACTTGCTTTCCGAGAAGTTCACTTGTAATAAATTTAAGTGTTCTGCTCTAGCCTTGTAACTTCTCTCCTGTAGTTTAGCAGTCCATTCATTTATACAGTGATTTTCTACAAGAGATTAATTGGGGCTCAGAGGTAAATGATTAAAGACTATAGATGAGCTCTGGCCTCAGCATATAGCTGTAATTTTATTATACAAAGTGCAAAGCAACCACAGACCCAAAAATCAAACTAGAATGGGGAGACTGCCTGAAGAGGAAACATTCATTAAGGATGTAAGGGTCAACTTATGGAGGTGCATTCCAAACTGAAGTGTCTAACTGTGGGGCAAGACTGATATGAATAAGATGTATTTAATCTCTACCTGTGGTAAAAAGTCTTTTTCTGTCTTACTACTTACTAGCACACCATCTATTACATTTATTTTAGAAGATTAAAAAAAATCCTGAGAAAGGCATTGTAAGTCTCTTAAAATTTCTACAGGATTTTTTTTTAGGTAAAAGCAAACTGTCACTTTAGGACTTGCGTAATCTGAAGGATTGGGATAATCTAAGCAAAACCTCAACACAGGAAAAATTTCTTTGTAGTTGCCTACAGTATCAAAGTGGGAGACACCCAATACCTTGGCAAGAACCAAAGGTAACATTCAGAATCCTCCAGCTGTGGAGAATATTAAAAGCTAGACTTCCTTTCTCCAATGTAAATTTCTGACACTATTTTTCAGATTACCATCAGAGTCATCTCATTGATCAGCAACAGGGCCAAACAGACTTGCTTAAATGATGCCAGGTCGTTGCATATTTATAAGGCCTCTGAATACACTGCCAAGTCACAAAGCATTCCCATGCACAGAGATCCATGCACACTGATCCATTTTTGAGGTATACTAACTTAACTTCCAGTGTTACTTTTATAGGTTTCAATTTAAACCATACATCTTTCATCTTCACATACAGTTTTACTTTTTTTGTTTCCAAAAAAAAAAAAAAAAAAAAAAATCACCATTCAAAGCTGCACATTCCTACCACATTCATGTGTTGTGTACTAACTGATGAACCCTGCCAACTCTGCAACCAACAGAAATGGATCTTTCTGTCAGCATGACGCTAGCCAAGCAAAGCTGTTGGTCTAAATCAGATGTTTTGAGTTATTACTTTGTAAGAGAGTAACAAGCCTCAATTCTGGGATCTGACATTCCAGACAGCAACTCTAATCTAAGGCTTCAAATACATGCGATGAGCTTTTGGAGGGTGGGCTGACAAGAAACATACAGATAGCAATGACTATGTAAGAAAGAACACGTTACTAAATAGCAGGACTGTAGAACTTTCTCAGGCAACATCTTCTTGATCTGCTTATTAGGAGTTACATGGAGTTGTGCAATACAATTTTACTCTAATGTTTCACACCTGCAACTGGGGGATATTGGGATCACTATTCAGTAATCTTCAATTTCTGTTCACTCAGCTCATAAAGCTCTTGGTCTTCCTGAATTATTGTGGCAGTACTAAGTGGTTCTAAGTGACTTGGAACTCAGAGGTTAGGCTGGCTTCCTGTGATCTGCTAGCCTCCTCCTCCAGTATCTGCCACTCACTCTCCTCTTTATCTCAGCCCAAGGATCAAAGAGATGGCTGGATGAACTTAACAACTTGAAGTGCGTTTATGCACTGGAGCATGCTTATGTCAATCTGACATAGTGAGCTGGTGGAAGACTGCAGCTGGTTTAGCAATCACAACAAAACAGTCTTTCAAGCCAATCACGCTGTTCTTTCAGGCTCACATTTCCAGTGCAGCCCAAATCACAATCTACATGAAAAAAGTGTTCACTGCCAGAAAGCAAAGCAGAACACCTTTACGTGGGCACATCCACTACCTCAGGACAGAGCTGCTCGAAGACATGTAACCTACTGTTCACCCAACAGCTACTGTGATTAGTTATTCCACCTCATCTTTCATGGCACGATTTTGATTTTCCTCCCAAGTCCAGCCATGCTTCCGCATTTTCCTTTGAGCAGGTTGAGCATTGAAGGAAGGGGAAGAATAACCACTGTTAAATGCAAAGCTTGAAGTGAAGCATTATGAAAAACTATTTTTCAGATCTGTCAGGTCAGATGAATGGCAGAATACCCATGGTTACTCCTGTGTGGTATCCTATCACCAATCATTAGTATGGATAATTAAGGCAGCACTCCTGCATCTACCTAAGCTCAGCTGTAATCCTAGATTGTGTTCATTTGACTATAAGTTTACATTAAAATAAACATCTTTCAGACTTTTAAAGGCCAGGACAGAAACTCCAACTTTTTCCCCCATTTGTTAACAATGCATAAACCAGAAAGACTACAGACAGACCAGATCTGTCTTCAGATCCCAAGTTTATCTAGTAATACTGGCAGCTCAAGACTAAACAAGATTCTGCTTGAAAGCTGACTAGTTTTCATACTACTTTTACTTGTGTTAGGTACAAAAATATCTGTCCCAAGGCTCCATATACACTGAGGGAAAAAAAAAGAAAACAGCAGTCGCCCTTTATCAGAGAAGGATAAGTAAGCCCTTTATTCCAACAAATCATTTACACAATCATGGATTCCTTTGAGCCTCAACTTACTCAGTACTTTCAAGCACTTTGAGTATTCTCTTGAAAGACAGCTGGCATTTGCTGTGAAATACTGATGTATAGAAAACAGTAGGCAGGTGTGTGGAAGTGCTGATCATAACTTAGAAGTAGCTTCCATTTTACTGTGGAAAAAGAAGGATACTGAACTAGAGGAGAACATGTTTCTCTTTTAAGTCCAGGTATACTCACTGCCTATATATTTTTCCCTACACTCTCAGCCCTACAAGGCATGACTCACAGAATTCCTTCCAACCACAATATCTGTGACTTCATCTCATTTCTAGCATATTATTCTTTGCTCTCTCTCCGCCTCAAACATTCATGGCAGATAATTATTTTTTAAACCATCCTAGAGCAATTTCCTTTGTCTGTTTACAACTATTGTCAGACAGCTGACATGTCCAGATGTGCCCATGTGCCATAAACTGACAAAAGCAGGAAAAATCAATCTGTACTTGGGCTCAGTTTTAAAAGAAGACCAGGAGCACCCATGGAAAACAAAATCTTCTCTATCAGAAAGTCAAAACAAGTGAGCTCTGTTCTAATTCAGGGAGGACCTTGTATAGTCCTCCTGCCCTGCCTAGCAAGAGCTTAAGGAATTATATGACAATAGCCAAATAATATTAAGACACTATGAAGTAACCAAGGTCAAGAGACGCCTATGGTTGCATCTGTTACCATGATAAACTACCCAACTAGAATAATCTTGCTTAGCTAAATGTGTCTGTATCATGAAAACTGATGTGACAGCAATATCGGATCCTGTCAAGAGCCTCAACATTAGGCTGTGCAATAAAAAATAAATGTTACCAGTCACTGTCCTCCCTGCTCCAGAGGTGGCCAGTGTAAATCAAGAGCTTGCTATATCACAGATGAGCTGAGTGACTTTAACGAGAGATATCACCCGTATGGATTACTGTTCTCCTGCCACATCTTGTCAGCAATTTTTCAGAGAACTACTCTATCATTCCCCATCACAAAGAAACAGATGGCACACGGATGGAACCTCTCTGATATGCAGTCTCTCTGCACATCAGTAAAACAAGAACAAATAAGTAAAAGGCCAATATTAATATTGTCTTCTATGGAAAAACTGCTTAACTTAGCTACATTTGTTTTCAATTTAGTAGTTATATAGGACAGCCATTGCCTGATCTGCATAGTTGATTCCCACAGTAGCTATCTAAGCAGGGAACACTGTGTTCACAAAGTTAAAGTCCAACAAAAAAATTATCTATTATAAAGTGTGGGAACAGCTTAAGTAATATTACTTGGAATCCTTTTTTTTTTAAAAAAAAAACTCTGAAAAGTTCTGGTAATGGTTTGTAAACTCTGAGACATAATATTTCACCACAGATCTATCACTCTAGGTTCTCCAGAACCTACAACTACATATTACAAATTTACACTGTATTTGGGGAATGAGTTCCAATTTGAACCCACATCTCAGCTTAAGCTTCCCTCCAGTCTATATATTTCAGTGAGTTCCAAGTATGCTGTGTCCTGTTCCACCCTGATGGCCAGCCTGCAACATGAATGAAAAGACACTGTCCAGTCCCATTTCTCATATCCAGCCTTGCTGCACCAATGCAGTGATCACTGGTAGGCATCTGAGACTACCACAGAACTCTCAGATGAAGAACTGGTGTGGTTCTGAATGCTTTCAGTGCTTTGGATACTTTGCTAGTTTTATGACCTCACAGCAGTAAATCACAAGCACTTCACATGTAGCAATATGGATAAAAATAGCCATGATGACCTTTAACTTCCTCCTTGACCCGATACATACAATGTTCATAAATAATGACCACAAGAGTCAAAGATCACTTAATATGGCCTCTGAAATAATCATATTGTTTCCCATCTTACCTCTACATCAGTGACAACTGTTTTGTCTAAATACTTTCTGAAAGGCATTGAGACTTGAGTTCCAAGTAAAGAAGCCATATTAGTCTTTTTCAATAACTGTATCACTCTCACTCTTAAAAAGTTTGTTTTCAGCTTACCAAGTCAGTAACTCTTCCATCTTTACTCATTAGAATTCAACAAAAAACGGTGGATAACAACAGCATTAGTGTCACTTATCTTCTACTGTTAGTAGATCAGAGAAATACATTTTTCCCCATCTTCCAGGATTTAACGGAAGCATTTGTTTCCAAGAAATTGCAGTAAGAATTAAGATCTTATTTTCTCCAACAGATATTCATGACATAAGTAGTATTAGTGGCCACTATATTTATATAAACCACAGCACGTTTCAAGAACTTCAGTATCTTATACATGTATATATGACTTAACATACACATAAAACATTAGTTGCATGATAAAAGTCAAATTCCATGGAAACTTAAACCCTCTGCTCAACTCCACATTTTTAAACAGGACCATGGATTAGAAGTATGCACTACACCAAGTACTCATGCAGCTCTCTTGGGGACTATGAGCAAGTTAGGACAATCTGGCCAATGGTCAAATTTACAATCCTCTCCCAAAAAAAGCAATCATTACTCAAACAATTCATGACTCATATCAATATTTCTGCAGATTTCACTGTTTTCCACCTGACTAAAGTCACTGGATAAGCAAAGACTTATGCATATGCTTGTTCACACACTCAGAGCAGTAGGTTTTCCAGGGCTACACTACATACATATACGCATATGCACATGCTTAGATATACACACATAATGCAACTGCCATACTGTCCTTCTGTCAAAACTTCCTGGCTTTTATAAGATAAACCGTATGAGTGCAATCACTACTCAGTGGGAAATCTCTTGCTGTCACAGCAAGTCTGCACTACACTCTGTCCCAGTGCATGCTGCACAGAAGTTTTTTTTCTGAAGTGTGGCCGTATGGAAATTCCCATGACTAGACCTTGTGTTTCCTGACGTCTTGAAGCACTCCAGCTACATGCTGAAAGAGAGACCTCACTAGCAAGAGAAGATTCTTTAAAAATTCAATGTAATCAGGTGTCCTGGCCTCAGGAAACATGGAAGTAATAACAAGACCAAAAAAATGCATCATTATTTTATCATTGAAAATATTACATATTTTCATATAGTACCGTTTTTAATGATTTGTAACACATTTCAGATGTAGAGCACTGATCTCACCTGAAAACATTTCATCCTAAAGCCATAATACTTAAATTTTTTCCACAGCAGAGTTTAGTCCTCAAGGGTTATATTTCAAATGTGGTGACAAGCTCACTTCTATGGAAACAACAATATAAACAAACAGAAATAGCAATAGACATATAAAACAAATAATGTTTTGTTTTAGGGCAAGTTTTAGAGAAGTAACATTTTCCCTACCATGCTATATATTATCTTCTCAACTGCATCTTTCTACTGCCCTCAAAGTCCATTAGGCAATCTCATACTTTTAAAATAGAAATTACAGTTTTCCATACATTTCAGAGCAATCTCTGAATTTCTCATTCACAGAACTGAAGCAATTTTGTATTTGATCTCTTTTCTAAACATTAGCAAACTCTATGTCTCATTGTCTATGTCTCATTGAATAAGTCAGGTATTTTACAGTCACAGGGGTTGTAAGGGACCTCAAGAGATCGAGTCCAATCCCCCTGCTAAAGCAGGTTCCTTACAATAGGTCACACAGGTAGGTGTCAAGACAGGTCTTGAATACCCCCATAGAAGGAGACTCCAACAGTATCTCCAGGCAGCGTGCTCCAGTGCTCCATCACCCTTACCATAAAGAAGTTCTTCAGCATGCCAGCATAGAACCTTCTCATATTCAAGTTTTAGGCCTTTACTTCCTTCTCTATCGCTAAGCAACACTGAAAAGAGCCTGGCCTCTTCTAGATATTTATGAACATCAATCAGATCCTGCCCCTCAGTCTTCATTTCTTGTGGCTGAACAGATCCAGATTACTCATACAGGAGATAACTCCAGGCCTTTCATCATCTTTGTGACCCTGTGCTGAACTCCTAGGAGATCCCTGTCTTCTTTAACAGGAAACTCCAGAACTGGATACAGCATTCTAAATGTGGCCTCAGCAGGGCAGAGTAGAGGAGGAGGATCAACTGCCTCAACCAGCTCTCTTCAATGCTCTGAATGAAATCAGAATGCTTTGAATTTTGAAACAGTGAAATCTGCTTCAATTTTTGTGGAAACAAATAGAAAAATGAAAAAAGTTACAACAATTTATCATCTTTTTTTGCTAACTTACCTTTCAAAGGATGTTGAATGTCAGAAATCAGTGTATGTAGTATCAGATCATATCAATTTCATGATAAAAAAATAGCATATTGTGAAGCAAAAGTAGGCAATTCACACCTGAAGTTCTGCTTTGTGAGGACCTCAAGACCTCTGCAGATTCAGACCTGACAAAACGTCTGCATTACTAAAATGCTTTGCTAAATAATGAAAAATGATTGAAAATTTGTATCAGGAAAACACCATATATCTTACTGGTAACATACATTGCTGGATCATGCATTATATAAACTGTTCAGGTTGAGATCTACAATGGAAACAAATATTAATTTGCTTAGTATGACTAGGAACACCATGCTGCTTTGATGGTTAACTATCAGCATTCTCAAGTGAATCTTTAGAATAAGGGGGTGCAGTTAACCTTCTCTCTACAGTAGAGGTAGGAAGACACAGAGTCCTGGGACGCAGAGCAGCCTGCTGAAAGAGCGATTCTGTGCCGTCACCAGTGTCTTTCACACAACTGCTGCCACGGCCCAGCAATGAAGTGAGTTTCAGGGGTATCTACAGATCTCTTACTCCTTTCACTCCTGTTTCTTCAGGCCCTACAGTATTTACAATAGATGATCTCTTACCTAGCCTCATCACTATTAACCAAAAAAACCCTCGAAGTCTTCACGAGACATTTCCAGCAGATTGTATATCTCATCTGTTAATTACTTTTCACACCTTGACACCTTATTAATAAATCCTAGCAAGTATTGCCATAAGTCCATTTTAATGAAACAAATTCTATTTTCTAGCCTTTCTGGAGCAGATGTGTTTCTCCTTGTGGGCCAAAGATCATCAACAAACCAAACACCATCATTAAGTAGTCAATGAAAAGAACACAAAAGAAATCCAAAGAAAGATACTATGCATGTATACTCCTACATGTGCAAGGAAGTGAGTAAAAAAATAATCTCGGGGAAGAAACATAGGGTAAATACACAGAATTCAGCACCTTGTGGTCATTCACACAAGATTTTCTAGTACTAAGGGAACAATGTTAGAATCTGCATATACTTAAAATACAAGTGTGCAAAAATACCAAGAATCTGGAAATCACTTTTGAGACCAAGCCCACTAGACAGTTAATGAGCCATTCATACTCTGATTAAACTCCACTTTTAAGGCCTAATACCCTGAAGATTACTTTGCAAAGGCTTTTTCACTTTTGTAGGATCATCACCAGGTAATGCCTTCAGTCATTTCAGTCACAAAGCTGTTATTGGCAGCTCTAACCCAAAAAGCTGGTCATTTACCTTCTACTAAAAATAACGGATTCTAGGTTTTTAAATTAAAGCTAAAGAAATTTACTTTTTGCAAAATGACAGAACCCCCTGAAACTACTATAAGGAACTTTTATTAGTAATGATGATTAAATATTTAAAGTAGTTACAGGTCACATAAAATTAGGCAAGGAGTTACATTTGTATAAATGGGCAAGTTTCAATTTGAGATTTTATTATACTATGCACTCCACTAGCACTACAAGGCAAGTTCTCTGGCACATGATTTGTGTGTTCACCCCACATTCTGCATGAATCTATTGGGACACATGGCAGGGACATACATAGTCCTTTCCTCCCTCTAGGAGCTTTGTGCTGAATAACTCTGCCTGGCCTCAAAATCATGCTGCAGACATTCAAATGGCACTGGAAATTGTGTGACACTGAACTTCACTGCCACATTTCCCACAGCTTAGAATGTCAAACTAATCATTTTATCATTTTAAGTCTAATTGAAGTGAGACAGGGACAACTCTAAAGGTTATATTCCATGTTCCCTTTGTAGTTCTGACCTCCTTACCTCATTTCCACTATTAATAGATTTGCGTTCCTTAAGTAATAAATGAGGCTAGTCTTGTACAGGGAGTAATATCCTTAAATAGCTGCACTGAAGTTATTGCAAGAAAACAGAGAAGCTTATCAAACCCAAAGGAGGGGATTGTGAGATGAACACTCTTGTGTTCTCTCCTGCTAGAGTAGCAGCTCTAACAAAATATAGGATACATTACCTCAAAAAAAAAAAATCATACTTAATCTGTACTGTCCCTCCATTACATCTGCAACAAACCTACCTTACACGAGAGCTAACAAGACAGTTTGAAACTGAGAGGAATGGCTTATTGCTAAAAGATGTACATATTTTAAATAACATTGGAACGTTCCCCTGGTTGATTAAACATTTTAATAGGTGGAATGTAACCAAATCAAAGCGTTTCTGTATTTACTTCAATACCAATTCTTTCTGAATTTCAGTTGTGCTCTTAATTCAGATGATTTCATATGAATTCATATAATCAAGTAGTTTTCAGACATACAGCTTGAGTTTCGGGTGCTTCTGTGTGGAGCCAAGAGTTGGACTCCATGATCCTTGTGGATCCCAGCCAACTCAGTTTATTCTCTGATTCTATGATTTTTAGCCAGTTTCATCCTTTGGACTTCCTACAATTCATCTAGAAGTGATGATTTCAGCAACACTATTAAACTCTTTACATTAGAAGTCCATAATCCAAAAAAATTACAAGGGACAAGATTTATGCTAACTCCCACAATTCAAAAATAAGGGTTATTAATTTGAGGAGATTAATTTGAGGCTTGTTCAGGTGTCTAAGATAGGTATTCAGAGTCATCATCTGAAAGTCAACATCTCTCTTCTCTAACTACACAAGGTGCCAAAATAATTTGTTAGATCAAATGCAAGGATCTAATCTCACGCAAGATGCCATAGGATAACCATTGCTGCTCTAGAAGCACAAAGATTTCTTTTAAGTTCTGTGTAACACAGTCAGGCATCTCAAATGACATTATAGGGTATCTGGAACAGCACTGTGAGCCTTTGTTTAGGCAGTGTATTCCAGATGTAGATGTCTAGGAACAAGCAAAATTACAAGAGAAATTTCAGCCACAGGACAAACAGCAAAGTTTGTGCAGTTTAAAGATTTTCAGGATAACAGTATAAAGATAAGAGAGAGAAAAGGACAGAAAGAAACAAAGGTAATGCAACTCCTTTCCCGCTAAGGGAAAGGAGGATCTTTTCACCCTGCCATTTCTATGCCATCTTCTCCCCGGCATTCTATTCCTTGCTTGCTAAGGAAAGAGCTGACCTTTTTTCAATCTGCATTAACCAGTATCAAAACAAACCTACCTTGAAGTTGAAGAACTTGTTTGCTTTCACAGGGTTAGAAAATACTTCAAAACCATGTTTAAAATTACTCATAATTTGCTGACTTGATATGAATGGACAGCATATGAGTAATCATGTTTGCCTTTGTATTTTCAATTGCATTCAGTATTTACATTTATAGCAGGATTTTGCAAAACACATCAATTGCCTATTGTTAGAATCTTGAATATCTTACCTTCCTCTTTCTCACTAAGGGAAAGAAGCCTATATTCTATGATGTTTGTAGATTCTTGATAGCTTCATGGATGTGTAGCCCCTGAATGCAGGAAACTGTATTCATAGTAGATTTAATTTCATACTTTGGATATACATCTTGATTAGGTTCTCCTGCATCTAACTCATTTTACAATAGGTGTTAAAAATCACTACCAGATTTTCAAATGTAGTTCACAACATGCGCTACACTAAGAATTTCAAACCATCTCACACTCTATGCCTTACTGCAAGAGTTACAAATTTCACATTCACAACCCATGTTCATTATTAAATACAAAATTCAATCATCGAAAGAGAGAATATCACTTGCTCTATTATCACTTCATATAGCCATGTGATAACAATTTCTGTCCTGCAAAATGAATCAGGAATATTTGCTTTTGTTCACTGCAATGAATTTGAATGCCATGGAATTACAATCACATTTTAAAACCCCATTTTCTAAAGATATTATTTATTAGAAAAAGAAAAGTTAAGAATGTAGTAAACTTGACAGCCAGTAACACATTAACCAGGTGTGACCACTTGCTTAGAAAACATGGAGTGACACCAGAAAAGACAACACTACCTTCCAAGTTTCATGCTACTTGTTCCATTTCAAGAACAGCTGTCTTAAAAACAAAGTACTTATTCTAAGTCATTCTAAGTAATTCTGGCCCTCCCTGACTCTTAGAGACATTCGACCTCAATGCAAGCCTTTTATATGCCTCTGTACACTTATTTCAAGTCAGCTTTGCATGTAGTGAATGGTACAAAACAGTCCCATTCACATAGCCAAACTCCTTAAATGTGAAGATTCAAATTCAAAAGTAACAGGAAATGCAAGCTACCTGGCAAAGGAGGTATTGTCCTTTTTGCCAAGAACAGAGATAGTCTTACATATCGAGGTCTGTTCAGCCTCGAGAAAAGATGACTGAGGGGGGACCTGATCCAGGTCTATAAATATCTAAGGTGTGGGGGGCAGGATGGCGAGGCCGGACTCTTTTCAGTGGTGAGTGGAGACAGGACAAGGGGAAACGGCTGGAAACTGCAGCATAGGAAGTTCTGCACAAATGTGCACAAGAACTTCTTTACAGTGAGGTGACGGAGCACTGGAACAGGCTGCCCAGGGAGGTGGTGGAGTCTCCTTCTCTGGAGATGTTCAAGACCTGCCTGGATGCCTACCTGTGCGACCTGCTGTAGGGAGCCTGCTTTGGCAGGGGGGTTGGACTCGATGATCTCAGGAGGTCCCTTCCAACCCCTACAATTCTGTGATTATTTGAAAGAATGCAACGTGTTTAATGACATGCTCACAGGAAGGCATGTCACGCAAGTTTACAGAATCACAGAATCACCCGGGTTGGAAGGGACCCCAAGGATCATGTAGTTCCAACCCCCCTGCCTAGCAGGGCCACCAAACATACACATTCAGATCAGGTTGCCCAGGACCCCGTCCAACCTGGCCTTAAACACGTCCAAGGACGGGGCATCCACAACCTCCCTGGGCAGCCCGTTCCAGGGCCTAACCACTCTCCTAGTAAAGAACTTCCCCCTAACATCCAACCTAAATCTTCCCTCCTTCAACTTAAAACCATTTCCCCTAGTCCTGCTGTTATCAGCCCTTTTGAAGAGTTTACTCCCCTCCTGGGTGTAGGTTCCCTTCAGGTATTGATAGGCTGCAATGAGGTCACCCCGCAGCCTTCTCTTCTCCAGGCTGAACAAGCCCAACTCCCTCAGCCTGTCCTCATAGGGGAGGTGCTCCAGCCCCCTGAAGTTTAGCCAGGCCACATTTTCTTCCCTAGTTGAAATCAGAGCAGATTGGTCCAGGACATAACTGCACTCTAGAAATAATGAGTACTGACCAATCTGACACTGGCAGTACACATATGGGTTGTTATTCTGATAATTATAAGTTCAAAGTTGCCCTAGCCTGTCAAATACCTTCAGGATTCACTCCCCTTTCACCCAGCTGCTGTTTAGAGGCAATAGAATTCCTTCTTCTTCTCCTTGTTGACCATATTCAAGTGTACAAGGCTATATATGGCCTGCAGTGGAGGAAAACAAAGTGGCATGCCATATTACTACAGTGACATAAACTAATCACAGGCATCAACAGTGATACATTGACTTTTGCACCTACTGCAACATTTTAAGCATATTTCCAGAATGTTATCAAGTACAGAGTTCAGCAACCAGCAGCCGATCAAAATATGCCACTGCCAGCCAGAAGAGGCTGGAGCTTAAAGAACAACCCCAAACATGGACTTGGCAGCTCAGCTCTGACTCGGCACTAGCTAAGCTACTTGGTCAAACAGCTGGTAGGTAAGGATGTGCCAACAAAGTAGACAGAAAGCAGAAGTAAGCTTCGGCCATAGCCAACTGTTCACAAAATAGGAAAGGAAGGTGCTCCTCTTATTGATTCTGCAAATATTTACTGCACAAGAGTTTCTAATAACTCCAGAATCCTTCATTTCTGAATCTAGCTACTTTGGGTACCCCCAGCACAGAAACAGAACTGTGCTCAACTCTGCCAGAGAACTGGGGTGGCATAGCCCACTCCCTTTACCTTAAGACCAGAATGCCAAGTTCTCTACCAGGCATAACAGCTACCTCTAGTAGGACAACAATGTCAAAAAAGCAGAAAAATGATTTAATAAAGCAAAAGACATGATAAACACATTTCTTGGAATGAAATAGGCTTTCATTGAAGATTTATGTCACTGGTCAATCTAAGCCAGGCTAAAAAACAGTGTAATTGAATGCTAACTAGCATACCACATGCAGAGAAACCTAGCATTGTTTTATAGACTGGTTTACTGTTAATAACTATGGGAATGGGTACAGCTGACGTGCACAACTTCAGCTTAAAAGATTACTATTTTCTTACAGTCATCTGTATAGGAAAAGTTCATGAAAGTCAAGCTAACAAAAAGGAAGGAGGCTATGTTTAAAGGCATAAAGCATCTCTTGTAATGAATGTTTAAGAACCTCTTTGCTCTTCTGGTTTTGATCAGCATGAATGGTTCATAAACTGCTCTTAAAACTGACATAGCAAACAAATCTCATCAGACAATAATACAACACACCACTGAGCTGTAGCAAATGATTTCCCTTAGGGTTAGGATTTGTCATGTGTCCAGAAAAGAACAAATAAATACATTTCTCTGCTAAAATAAGCTACTTTTTCAAAATTCAACATCCTACATGTACCCAGAGCTTTCATTTTTGAAACGAGGTTTTACTTTCTTCCTGGTTTACATGTAAATATGGCTTCCAGAAAATATTAGCAAGACCTGAGCAACTTCAGACTCTGCAGATGATGATTTGGCTGTATAACAGCTGTATGAGCTATTAGAAGCTGAGAGGTCCTAGGTTTATGATTAACAGTTTAATGTAAGTTACGTCACAGGACAGGCACCTTGTGCAATCTTCTTACATAATTTACCGCAGATGGCATCCATCTCAATGTGAGTTATAAGTCATCAGTGAGTAAGTCCTGAAGAATTAGAGGAAGCTGTAAACAAATAGAGGGCAGTGTGACAGTGTATGTTTGTTATGCGACTTGCATTAATCTTTGTTTCTAGCTGTTAAGCATAATCAGAAACTTCTAGACTTTCAGACTGATATAAGCTCTTACATTCCTAAAACACACAGCAGGTCTTTCAGCCAACTTCGTTGTAAACTGCTGACCTTCTCAGTGCTTGCTGCAGAAAGTTACTATGGATGCAGTCATAGCTTCTGACAGCAGAATGATGGATTTCTGACAAAGCTGGGGTTCAGCACAATCACAACCAGATTTAACCACATAAGTAATTTCCTATGTGTGTATGACCTCACTAGATTATTATCTACTATGACTTCTCATTTTTTCCTGAAGTACAACTACTTTTTTCTTATATATATATATATATATATATATAATATATATAGTATATAATATATATATAGTATAGTATACTATATATATATATATATATAAATAAAAGGTTTCTCATGCATTCCAATGAGGATTGCATTCAAAGTAGTAGTTGCTGGTTACAGTATTGTGAATGTTAGTGAAAACAATCTACACTTACTGGAATTGAGCAGTTGGACAGAGTGCAAAAAGAGGTAAACGAAAGGAAAATGTCTGCTAAACGCAATAGTTATGTTAGGAGTTCTCAGAGTGTCTTTTAAATAGAATTTGTTTAAAAATTGTTGATGGACCGATGAAGAACAAATCATGCTTTGGCGACGAGGATAAGACGACATATTTGTCATCAGAAACAAATCCAGTAAATGCACATTTCAGCAAATATGGGCATCACAAATACAAGTGCAAAGATTTGTCATTCACTTCTCTTGAAATACTAGAACAATTCTCAAATCCTATCTATTGGAGAATAAATTCCTACGGCCACCTTCCACTCACAGATTTGTGCTCTTAGCTTTTGGGCACTATGTGAATTACAAACACAATGGCAGTGAGGAATTAGCTCTCCATAAGATGATTCACACACAGCAGTATGTTATGTCTAGTATATAATATGTATTAGACATCACACAGACAAACTAGATCTTTCCATTTAAAACCTGCAGGGAGACTTCAAGTACTACTACAGTTTCTTAATGGAAACAAGAATAGCCAAAACTGTTTCAAGCCACTATGCCCTCTTCATCCATAAAGGGATGGTTCAGACATCTCTTTTCATATCAGACATATCAGACCCTAGAGTCTCCCTTGGTACCAGGAATTCTGGCTCAATAAAGCAATCAAATGAAATGGAAGAAATGAGTCACCGACCAATTTGCTCTCTGGGAGGCTCAAAGCCCCCTTAAGTCTCCTGAACTTGACTACAAGTGATCTTTGTTGTACAGAGGAAATTCTCAGAAGGTGCAGATCTGCCACAGTAACCTCTTTTGCCATTTCCTTCAACGGCCCTTTTCAATTACAAGTGGCAGCATGAACTCTCAGCTGATACAGACCCCAAGGACTAAGACTGTTACTGTGCATGCTGGTGAGCAGCCTGAGATAGATGGCCACAGATTGGCAGCCACAAAGTGGAGCTTTCTACTAGCCTCAACTTGGTTGTAGACTTATTCCACTGCAGCACTTGAATTAAGATGACAATGACCAGATCTGCTTTATACTCATCTGATGTTAATCAAGGTAGGTGGGATTAGCAGAATACAGTGATAGAAATCTGCCCACAAAAAGCGTGCCATTGCTAGTGGTTTTTCCAGGAAACAACTGTGCATGCGTGTGCATCTAATTTTCCTTCACATAATTATGTTAAATGCAGTGTTGTGCCTGAAGTTGCCAGCTGCAGCTACACACTATATTTCACAAAACAAATTCTGATCTGATAGTATAGCTCAGTGTAGCTCACTGACCTATGATTTTCCATGTAGTCTCCCTTAAAGCCTTAATGTAGTTGTGATCTTCTGGTATGTCTACTTGTAACATGGAAAAACATGTAGTCAAACTACAAATTAATACAGCAGGATATTCCAGGCTAGCAGATATAGAACTGTGCTATTATATACATATGTACACACGTATATAAATAATGACAGAACTAGACACATAGATTAAAACCTCAGAATCACAGCCAGAAGTTAATGACTACATTAGTATTGGGACCACACCGCCCAGCTCTGGGGTGAAAGAAAGTAACATGACCACATTCAACATTCTTTTAGACCACCTGTTCACTAGGGCAGAGAAAAAGATCATCATCTTAAGCCCTAAAAGGAGTTAGATGCAATACCTGAATCTCAACAAAAATATATGCTTTCTTCCTCTCAGCCTTATGTTTCTGTTTCTCCTTGGATTCCAAGGACAGCATTTTATTAGAGTAAGACAGTATTCCACTCACTCTGTCAAAGGAAGCATATTTTTCACACGGAAATGATCTTTGTGAATCTAACTCAAGGATCATGCTTTAAAATTAATAATTACACAAGTGAGGGGCTAGGTAAAGCTACCAGAGGTGTGTTGCTATGCAAGTCCAGCACGTCTAAGATATTTACCTAGCTTTATCTAGACCAATAACACTGAGGAAAAAATAAGGCTGATAGATAAGAGATATCAACAGCCACAAACGATTTCTGACCTATTACTGCAACACTTTTTTCCTCATGTGATGGTAGGATCTTTTTAAGTAAGACTTCTTCTGCCCAGGATCACAAAGTACAAAATGTGTAAGTAAGGCATAATCAAATTACATGCTGTTGTATAGAGTACCATTTGCAGAAGAAAAATGGATTTGGAACATAACTTCAACTCTACGGAGTTAAATTGCCATGTTCATTCTGGATTCATCAGCACTGCCTTAGGTTTGGCAGTAGTTGGGTACAGCAGCAATAACAGCTCCACCAGAGAATTAAGGCTTAAATGAGAAATCCATTATAAGAAAATTCCCCAACATGCAGAATGGGGTCCCTGGGCTGAGTAAAGGCAATATCAGAATTTGAAAGAGTGGTTATGAACTTACAGTGCCTTAAATATGAGAAAACAAATTTGAAACATCTTGAAAAGACTGGGTTTTAAAAAGACAGGTGATCCACACTCTACAGAAAGAAGGCTCCATGACTACCAGTAAAGGCAGTGAGTCAGTAAATCATGGAAAAGGTGCCTGACTCCAAGAAGGATTTACATTAAGGGAAAGTGTCCAAAAAGGACATTTTGCATAAGACTTTTAAAACCGTGCCAGCATTTGTTCAACATATATGCTTTTAATGATAGTATGGGAAGAAGCAGCTGATGGCTATGAAATTTTAAATTTTACATAAGATACCTTTATTGGAGGCTGGAAGCTTCTGTATATAGAGGAAGCACTCCCCATCTGTGTGTATAACAGTGCTACCTTAGAATACTGCAACAACTAAAGCAGACCAGACCTACACGTAGGCAGATGAGGTTATTATCACAGTCAGTTTATAGCTGATTTCCGCTATGATGCACCCACTTATTGTGCACAATTAAATTAAAAAAAAAAAAAAACAAAAAACACACAATTAGAGATCTCTCTCTGTGATGTCAAAGTTGCTAAAAAAGTTTATTGGAGGGTGGGGAGGGGCAGGGCAGTGTTGAGAGGCACAAACCATCTTGCTGCCTTTCTAAGGCAAATTGCATTTACATTTACGCAGCATCCGGTGTGCAATGACCTTGGAGCGTCACTACTCTCTCAGTGACTGTCAGCTGTGAAAAGCAGAAGTACCCAGGTACTGCAGCACACTAGAAAACAGAGTGGCCAACCTACCCTTCATTATAAGAAGTATAATATACCAAATTATACATCCCTTTGCCTCTGTGCCTTTCTTTCTGTACCTCCTCTTCACATAAAACTCCTTAGGAATGCTTTGCCATCCACAGCTGTTTCGTTGAGTTTATGTCCTACCACACCTCAGATTCTAAGTAGTTCTTGGAATCCCTCCAAAAGCCTACAGACAAGAAGTTTCCTGTCCCATGCCCTTTCCTATTAACTCCCTGCATGACTCAAAGTGATTTTTTTTTTCCAGTTAGGTATACATTTGTAAACTGCTGTACAAAACAGGATCCACTCCTTTCTCTCATCTTTGTGTAACTGTGCCCAGTTGCACAAGCATCATATTCCAGATGTTCAAAAGGAACTCCATACCCAGCTACCTCCAAATCTGACAAAACATGCAATTCCTGCCCTTTGCTAATAGACAACCTTTTATCATACACAATGGTCTAGAAATTCAGAGAATGTAAGAACGTAAAAAGCTTCCCTGCCTTTCAGCTTACTGTTGAAACTCTTTTTTTAGCTACTGTACAGTGAAACCACACAAAGTGGTGGTAGGACTGACTGTAAAGGACCAATGAAAATACTTTCTGATCAGTTAAGCTCTTAGCTCCATGTAGAAAAGAATTTTTAAATCAGTCATAATTATCATCTTTGGATTACCAAAACACTGGCTGTATTATTTATGGACACTACAGGTCTGGACACATTTCAGCATCTCTGCAAAGAAAACAACATTTTCCTTCGTGTTAAAGCTTCATTATGTAAGTACAGTATATGCATAAAGTCAATAATATCTGGCCCCTTCTATGCCTAAAGAAACAGTGACTATTTTATAGGATACAGCCAAATTCCAGGCTCTCTCCATCCACCTGCCATCTCATGATGAATGTGGACAGAAGGATTATGGGTCTCAGCTCCCACCTCTTGCCTTCCTGAACACTCGGGCAAACACTCAGCATATCCACACATGTGCTTGGGACCCAGCTGCAGACAAGAATCAAATCCCAAGTCTTTTTTTTTCCTGCAGTGTAACATTAAATTCATATTTAACAGCCTCTCCTTCACCTTCCCCCTTTTTTTCCTCCCACAACTGGCAACTCTCTTGTCTGAATAGGATATCACTGGGATTGACTGCACAAGATTCACCTGCATACCAATCAAGATGTTTAACCTTGCATTCACCCACATGCTCTGAGACACATGATCTTCTTCAGTCACCCTATGATTTGCAAATAGGGGAAAAGTGACTGGTAAGGCAGCAGAGTAATGGGCTTAAAATGCACTGAACTGTTCCATACACAAGCATTGGTAAACACCAAAGTCCTTATTTACAAAACACCTCATTTTACCTTCAACCCACACTAACTTCACCTCATTCCTAAATTCTTAGAAATCCAATGTCTTTATTTTCACTGGCAAACCCTTTGATGGGGATCCTGTCCTGCTAAGTCAGCTAGGGCTGAGAAAATGCCTGTAATTGTGCATCAGCATAAAAAAGACACTAACAGTGGGCCAACTATCTCCACAGAACATGGTGAAGAGATCTGTACCTCACACACACAGCAGGAAGTCCCCACACTGCCCCAGAACTGAAAACAGCATAACCACATTAGCCTAAGAAAACATTTAAGCTAGTAAGTCCATGGAAATAGTCTCGCTGATAATGTAAACTGTCTGGGAGGCTGCTGCTGCATTGCAGCAGGCAACAAGAACCAGGCTTTAGCTTGGAAGCCCCAGTCTGTTACACAGTGGAGATGAAAGACAATGTATTTTACCAGAAACCAGGCTAGTGAGAAAAGAATCCCTTGAAAACGAATAGGTCTTATGGCATGACCTTCTCTTTATATACATGCACCCAGCCTCATTCGAATGTTGAGCAAATCTCAATCACTGAAGATCCGAACTGTAGGGAAAATTTTGCAGGTGCTGCCAGATCCCCAAGAAATGCTATTGCAAACTCAGATCTTTCTCAGGTCTACTCACAGAATTCAGAGACACAAACAAACAAGGTGCCTTGGCAGAGTCACAGAAGTGCTCTCTTACTTCCTTTCCTGGTAGCCTTCTAATTGCAAAAGCCACAGCCTTACTATCCAGGACTGCGATCTAGCAGTCTACTATAGTTCAGCTCGACTGAAGACAAATTATCAAAAATACTAATTTCATACAAAAAAGTCACTGTACTTCATAATCTCTCCAATTTCCACTGACTAGAGTTATGGGCTTTTTTTTTAATTTCATCACCTCATTCTGCTACTAAAAAATAGATATGAATCTATATTATTTTCACCGTACATTCAGCAGTGCTCCTTGCTTTTACTTCTCAGCAGGATCAATTATCAATTAATAATTAAAGAGTGCTTGAAAGCCCAAAAACACAGACTAAAAATTGAAATACTTCCAGATGAATCTATGTGCTTCATTAATCAATTGTACCATAGCCAATCACAAACCATTTCTTAGTTCTCTTCCTAATGACTCACATTAATACCACACTTGGCCCTGCCAAATAATGCAGAAAGCCAATCATGCCAACAAGGCTACAGGTTTTGGAAGGTTTTTTTATCTTCAGAGACAAACTTCAGAGTAAAAAAGAAAGACAAAACTCCTGCAAAACAAGTTTGACATTTAAAGAGAACCTGGCTTTTAACTCCAGATTTTGACACCTTTTTTCATTATATTTTCTGTTCTTAGGAGCCACAATACAGTACAGCACAAGTGATGTAACAGAACAGATGACAGTATGGATTGCTACATTACCTTTACAGAGCCAAAAGAAGTGCAGGGGTGGAAAGAGAGGAGAGGAAACTTTTTATAGCCAGAAGTACTAATGTTGACTCCTTACTTTTATCTTACTTACCAGATTAATACGTTGCAAATGCTTTGATCCCAAATAATGCTGACAAGGAAACTCCCAAAGACCATGCTTACAGAATACCTCCTTCTCCATACCTGGCAGAGATGTGCACTGGTATATAATGTGCACCAGCTATAAACTCAAATACATTTCTATAGCACAGAGCCTCTGTATCTTCTACTGTAGTATCAGGGTTGCCAGGCATAACACTACAATACAATGAAAAGCACAGCAATAACAGCATGGTGGTAAAGTCCTAGGCTGCAGCAAGTGAGAATAAGCCCAAGTACAGTGGCAATAGACACAGAAACCAAAGGAGGGAAGGAGGACCTCAAGTAAGCAAAGATCTTACTCTTGCTTCCGCTGCCAACCCTTAAATGAGGTCTGGGAAGGGGTGGATCCTGGTTCCACCCCTTCCTGTCACTCAGGTGCATTGCATGCACCTGAGTTGCCCCGGGTTGCCCTGCCTTCCCACCAGATGCTCAGTCACTGGTTCAAGCTGTTACTTGGCATTTATGCTACACCAGATCTTCAACTCTGAAGCTCTGAATGAGCTTGATTTCATAAAAAACAATAGAGAACTTTCTTGATTTCAGTGACATATGCCCTCAGTAATTATTTGCTAACAAAAAACAGGACATTGCAAAAACAAAGAATAATTAATAGTGCTATGCTTTCAGATATCTGTATCCATTTTCATGTACAAATCACACTCCAAGATACCGGATTGTACTGTTTTTCTAGTACTCTTGTAGAGAAAAATCTTGGCTTGTTTTGGCCATAGCTCTTTGGAACTATGAGAGATATTTGTCAGGACAGAAACAAAATCACATTTCACGTCCATAATTGTTCTAACTAACGAACAGGATAAATGGGGGCACAGACAAGCAAGCATGGCAGCTCCAATATGTGTTCCAGAGCTCTTTTACAGCAAGCTGTACTTGAACTGAAATGTACAGTCACTAGAAAAATGATGCCTTTGTTAAAGTGATACCTTTATGAGAGAATCCCATGCATTCTACTGAAGAGAGGTTTGGTCCTTGGTGATAGGGATTGGAAGCAATTCTCATCTTCCTCACTTATCCCAGATCACAAGTGAAGGCACACAAAGCAATTTGACATTTGTATCACTAAGCCTAGAAAGAGAGATAAAACTAAAACTATATTTTTCTTTGAAACTGACTGGTCCCTGGAAGAATATGCACAGGCCAACAAGTCATTTGATTCATCTCAGATTTCAGCTACCCAGCATTTAATTCACAATGGATTTATTCCCCATTAGTTGCAACTGATTGCTTATTCTTTGTAAAGCTGAGTAAAACCATGCTGTTCTGGTTTGGTAGCATTTCACACTCCCTGCATGGTGAAAGATTAGAGTGAAATGTTTCTGAGAACCTAACCCAGGTAGCATTACAGGCCTTGACTTTTTATACTGGGGATTTGCTAGGAACACAGCTACACTGCTGCAAATCCTCTCTATTGGTGGAGTCAACAATCCACAGTGGTTTCAAGCAGAGGTTAAATTGTGCAACTCAGGCTAGGCAGACGTTGAACACTACTTTTACCAAATGTTGCAGGAGCACGCCGAGCCATATAAATTGAGGGACTTCATCCCTATACTAAATAGGGTAGGGTAGGGTAAGGTAGGGTACGGTGGGATGGGATGGGATGGGATAGGATAGGATAGGATAGGATAGGATAGGATAGGATAGGATAGG